>NW_017131600.1:73575-138200 GCF_001652005.2 Ceratina calcarata | reverse complement strand
ACATAATAAAACACGCAAGTGATGTACTTTATAATGTTTTTAAATCATCGAAGCAGAATACAGAATAATAAAGTGAAAAGAAGCGCTCCGCGGTTATTAGAATATTTTATTATACAGGGTCAGTCTTGTAACATGACGGCTTTGAATAACTCGCAAGGTAGTTGTATGATAAATATTTTGCATGACTTTTAGGGGGACATACAGTGCTGTGATCTGTTTTTCATATTTTTGCTTCTTACTCGAGATATGAGGATCACATTCATTTTTTTATATAGAATTTTCAATATTTTTTTCTCGAATTTCAATGAAACACCAAATTCTGAGTAAAGAAGTACGAAATCGTAGGTACAAAATCACACGGCTACGCGTGCGTTCACATTGCATGAATTTAAAAAAATGCACGCGTAAAGGCTTGCAGTTTACACGTTTGCGCAGCGGCGCAGCACATCGGAGGAAAAGAGGTGCCACGGCATGGTGCGACGTGGTTGCTCGCACAACGGGCGCGCGATGCGGCCGCCACAAAAAGTACATTGCATTTATAAGTCATTTATTATGAATTACACGATGGTATATTTAAAATGGGAGGCATGTCTTGTACGTGAATATATGGGATATCGAGATTATAACGCATGCGGCCGGAGAGAAACCGGGACTACAACGGGTTGGGATACGCGCAACCGGACGTTGTCGTGTAGGTGTTCTCGCGTGCGGACGCACCACACCACACCAATCGCTGTTTCTCTCTTTCTCTCTTTCCCTCTTCCGCTCGCTGCAACGCATGCACGCATCTACAAATTGGTAATGCGTAGCCGCATGCTGACTCCCGAGTTTAAATCGTGGAAACTTGCTCTTTTATTTTCGCCCGATAGAAACCAGCACCCGATGTGTAGCACCCATCTCGTGCTCCCGTACGAGATATTAATTTTACTCGTCGATATTGCTGTAATGGTTTTATACTTCTCCTGTCTATTTTACTTTAAGCACAGCATAATCGATAAATATTAGAGTACCATTTTTCTTACAATATCACAATTTATTTATCTTTAATGGAGAATTAAAGAAAGATTATCGTGGATGACGATGATTCCTACCTCTTCGTGTGTCCTTGCATCAGTGACATTGCACCCCTTGTCGTCGGTTAATCGGTCAAAGAATAAGCAATTAATTCCGAGCGAGTTGTACGCGTCGCGTCGGTGGAAAGCTCTTGTCAAAGATAATTAACCGAACGAGCTTCGTAGTCGACGAGATTAGCTTTCGCGTAAGCGATACGCACCGGGTATTTAACTATTATACTCGATGTTCCCTCGCTTAGTTTCTCCGTCAGGCTACGGATCAATTTTCGTTTCTATCTCTTCCCGCGTGCTGCAATTATTTACCATTCAATCACGCATTACAGCAGTTTAATCGGAAAGTATCCGACGATAATCATACATTACGCGCGCGTACATCTTTCTATTTGTCTATTAAATCTTGGGGAACGTCATTCAGTGAAAGGCACCGCTGCGCATCACGAAGGTAGCAAATGACTGTGTCACGGTGACCGTGCACTGGAATCTTGCGAGCCAGCGACACATTTCCGCATCTGTGGCGATACGCACTTCTCTTAACTATTAACGAGTTATAATTCCTCGAAACTCAAAAAGTTCGCATTTTAACAACGAATTTATTGGACGGTAAGAATTTATTCCATTTCTTTGCAATATTAAGAATATAGTACAGCTCTTTTACAAAGACGAAGCGAGATTATTAAATGTGTATGTTCGGTACACGAATGTACATTGCACATCCTGATAAAAGGTAAACGGCCTCCCAATAACCTAGGTGCCTTGACCCACGAGAGAAAGATAGAGAGAGCACGCAGTATAACGTGGCAAGAGATAGAGAAGGTGTAAGAGAAAGGTAACAGACTTGTCAGTCTGCGGAACAGAGACCAAAGAGGGAAGAAGTTTAGAGAACAGGTGCGTGACCATTGACCGCCGCCTTTGGTTACCTTCTGAATTATCATATAGGTATATACGTTCCTTGCGTCGGCAACCTGCCGATTTTAATCGCGCCGATTACTGGCCGACCGCACGGGGTGAGGTCAATTAAGATGGCTTACCGGATAATGATACGTTTAGGGGTGAATCGCAGGTCGAATCAGCGGAAAACGTGCGGGAACAACGGAGATTGAATAAAATCGATTCGGGATTCAATAAAAGAAGAAGATTGGCAAGAATGATACGACCGCTAGGATTGTAAATTATCAAGAATTTTATTAATTATCGTGCGCATTATTATTGTAGATCGGACGCGTAAATCATCTCCAGCTGTGACTTATTTGTGCGCCGAATAGCTTTCGAGAGAACGATATTCTTGTATATAAATTAAAAATTACATAATTCAATAGTCTAGCTGATAAATGCCCGAGGCTTTCTGTCGCCAGGCCGTTTCGCAACGACGCGATACGATCGCGATCAAGTGTTCGATGATGTTGCAGAGTTGCAGGTCGTTGACAATCGATGATTTGAATTATGAAATAGAAATATCATAACTAATTATGTATTACATGAAAAGCTGTTGCTACGAGCGAAGATTGCCATATTCCTAAAAAAATACAGTAGCGTATAATTACATCTACGTCACTTACAGGAGATTGCATTTAGAATTAATGAACATGGTAACGAGGCATCCGGTTTTTGCTTTTCACTTTTTAAAGCATACACTCCTTATACATCTGGCATTCGTGAATCGGTTGCGTCGACCCACTGGAAAAAGAGCACTCTGGCGTCAATGAGGTCGGATTAGGGAAAAGATCGTATCAGCTTCGGGTACAATGAACGAACAGATATTCGTAATATAAGATTCTTATCGAAGCTAACAACGTGATATTAATTCCACGCGACGACCATTGCGTGGCGGTTATCAGATGATGATAGCTTTTTCCGGCAATTATAATTCAACAATTACAAAGCTTTCCGTTAACTGTACCAACGGGGTGATTTTCTGGTACAACTCGTTACATCCGGTATGAGCCGGTCTGATTTAAATAATGCGAACTGCTGTTAGTTCAACAGATTTCTACTATCGTTATCAAAGTTTTACCTATTTCACGTGACGTGAAACAAATTTCCTTTAGGTAACGTGTCTACGCGTTCGTCTCGATATACAACGATAATGTTTACATTTGTAGCACATAAAATTTAATTAGCCAATTACTGCCTTTTAATTAATCATTAAATAGCCATCTTTCCGTAACGCGTAGATCCTGATTCTATTAATTAACGTAATGCCGGACGCACTTCCAACCGTTATGCGCATTCCATCAATCCTCGAGTGCGCGCGACTTCTCTTCCTTTTAATGCAAGGAATAAATGCTAAGTAGATTAATGTTTAGAGAGAATGGGAATTTGGATTTTATATCACGCAATGTGCGTTTCACTTATTTCGCATAATAATTGTGGGGCTGTAAAATACTAATAAACAATCGTTACCAATAATTATTTTTATTTGATTAATGTAATGTATAAATGCACGTACTTAAGTCCAATGCAAACAGCCTGCGTTTCGCAACTTGAAGAATTCTAGTGGACGAGCACTTGATTCGCCTTTGGAATCAGTTGGAACGCCTTAAGGGGGTGAGAACCGCGCGCGGAATTTTCGAGGAGCGCTCGTTAAAGCGAATCGAAGGTACCGATGCGACGCGACGTCTGCGAGCTCCGCGACTAATGACGTGTAAGCCGCGGATCGGACGCGTCAGTTCTACGCTCGGTGCAACTCGGCACGGCGTAGTAGGTCCGCGCACCGCGCCGCATGCTCCGAACAATGCGTGCCAAGCGCGGAACGCGTTGCGGTTGGGTTGTGTGCACGCGCCGCGTGAACAATCCGTGTGATTCCACGCGGGACTGACTCGGCGCGGTGCCAACGTGCGTGGGCTGACAGGCTGACAGGCTGACAGCGAGCTGGACCCCGACCACCCGACACCTTACTGTCAGCCGGACCACGGCTCACCCGTAACTCCTTCGCCCTCGTCTCTTGTCTCCTGCCTTTTCTGCTTTCCTGCGGTCCCTTTCAGTGTCCCAATCTTTTGTGATCCACTTGGATTATGGATTCACGCAGTTACAAGAATTTCGATAGTGATCGTTCGAAGAATTGTTTAAAGGAATGATAATTGGTAGTAGACAAATGATGCTAATAATAGAGGAATAGAATGTGTTTTATAACGTTGAATTCAAGAGATAAGAATTTCTATAGAAAATCTTTTATAGCCACCGATGAAATGCATTCCTCCGAAATGCACGAAACTCGTACAAACGTATTATCTGTCAGTTTCATTATCCGAGTGCATAGAACCGAGTCAGCCACTATTTGCAAAAGTGTTTGGAAATCATTCGCTTATTAAGTATCAAACAGTTTATGATCAATGCTCAAACGCGAAGTTCTTACGACGGGTGAGGTCGTGAAACGCATCGCAAGGAATTCGTAATAATTCAAGACTGCCGTTTTTAATGATTTCTCGTCGTGGGTATCGGTGTGATTAAGGTACTGATGGAATCCATCGTGCATCGACGTTAATGCATCGCGGCAGCTCTATGACGCTGCCACGCGATTCTGCAGCGGACGCGCGCCGTCAGCGCGAAGATATGCACGTGAAATTATCCAACCATTTCGCGTTTTCAATGTTTCGCGGCGGATAAGCCACGAAGGCGGAGGACACTGGACGCAATTATTAAAAACCGGTAGAATCCACGCTTGTTCCACCGGGTGAACATCCCATTGGGCCTAAGTACCTATTTGTTGTTGTCGCGCGCGACTGCGCTTCCCCGGATAAGACATGTCCCGTGTTCAGTGATAAATTTCATCGGAACGACGAATGGTTGTTCGGGATTTGTACTTCCTGGCCGAGGGAAAGACTTCACGAAGACGGCTCTCTGGAATTTGCCTTCCCCCTGATGCCGTGCAGCTAAGAGGCGTTACTTCTTGTTCGTTTCTCCGTTTAGCTTTTTGGGATTCGGAGGTGGTCCGTTCAGAGTCACAACCCTGACACAGCTGTTCCTTAAGTGTGTTTGTTGTTAATGACGCGATGTTTCAGGGGTAATAATAGTACTCCTTCGATCGTAGTTTGATAAAACTATACCTATAAGTCATCGTACTGCATAGTGTAAACTCTTCCGATAGAGTGATATTTACTCTGAAATGAATAGTTACATGCACAGCACTATGCAGTTAGTAATTACATAGGTACACATTTCTATCTGGTAATGATCAGTTGCTCGATATCACAGAACTTGCATTCAAGCTTAGATTCCCATGACAAGCGTCGGTCGTAAAGAAATCTCATGAAACACTTGTATCTACGAACAAATGCATTCAGCAATTATACATACCTTGAGTTTTATTTCAATTCACTTTGCTATCTGTTACTCTTTCCCGGAAACTGTCGAAAGAATTTAAGCCTTAAACGATCGCTCGAGGCTGCAGCAAGAATACGAGAATTTGCGTTGCGAAATGTATCTATCCATACACCGAGCGGTTTCTAACGTTTCTAATTGCAAAAGAGAAGTCCATTCAGAATCCTACTTATCTTGTATGTCCCCGGCCATTGGCAGTATAGATATTTTAGAGTAATCATTAAATGGAGAAAATTGTAATTTTCGAACTCATAATCATCGAAATTGTTATAAAAGTTGAGAAGTTTTAATCTTTCACGAGAAATTTGTATAATCAGGTAAATTGCCACCTCATAAGTTTTAGAATCGATACTTTCGTATAGAAATCTTTGAAATTATGTATAAAAAAATGTATTTGAAATAAAAATATGCTCTATTATTAATGCAAAAATTGACGATAAATGTTTTATTTCCTGCTGATATTTATGGATTTTCAATTCATTTTTTTATTTGAATTCATCTCCATTGAAGACATCTTGTACATGTGTATATATGCATGTGTAGATGTGTGTCGTAGCCATGGCGAAGCGCAATTCTCCGGTTCACACGATCCGATATATCTGCAGAATCGATTCACGATGGATTACCGCTTGGCAAATATATTCAGCTTTCTCTGTCAACACTGATTTGCGACCCGCGTTTCGGGAGGTTCCAATTCCTCCGCGCCGGCACATTCCCCCTTGAAATGTTCCAGTTAGAAGTTATTCAAACTTAAATGTTGTTGATCCTTCTCCGATTCACAAACACTCGTTAACGATTTCTCTATGGCGAACGATTTGAATTATTTGTACATGTACAAATTGTTTTCTATGTTCTATTTTAGAAAAGATAATTAAGTACGAATTCATTTCTTATCAACACTAAACTGGTATTTCAATTCGGTGGCAGATTAAATAATAATTACGACTCTAAGAGTATGACAATATTTCATTTTCTTTTTATATTGTATAAAAGAATGAAGAACTTAAGATCGGTGCATGGTAGGTTCACTGTTGAATTACAGAACGCGCGTATCACACGATCCTGACTCTATTACGTACATTCTCACTAACGTGTTATCACTCTCCTCTGAAGAACAATCGCGATTCCTCCGATTTACCGCGACACCGTAAATTTTTCCCGACATAATAGCGCGACAGTTGCACGACGTAGATTTACGTTGGATCCACGATCCGGTCCGCAATCCGTTTACGTAGCGTGTACCGTATTACCAAATTGGGAGCAATCGTACGTCTCATTAAGTATCGAACGGGGCTCGGCCAGTCCGGGGGCAGAGACAATTACCGCGTGAACGACAGCGGAGCTCCAAGATAATCGGCCCGCATAGAAGGCGAAACGTGGACGTATATTTCACATGGCCGTGGGTTCCTTCGATCCGTTCGTTTCCATCCGCGGCCCGCGCGCCGGTGTCTTACAATTCACGACAACGTCACCGGCGCAGATAACATCGCAGCCGCGGAGCCCGCAACAATGCACCGGTGCCGATGCATACGACGCCGCGGGTAGGTAAATGTTCCGTCTTTTCGTGCCTAATCTTTTTACATCCGAAAAGATTTTCTACCTTGTCTCCCTTGATCGGTTCGCTCGTTTTTGGGGTAAACGTTTATCCGAGACTGGTTGAAAATATCCCCAAATCAGAATGATATAATATAAAACACTATATTAGTATTTAATTGTTGGAAATTATTAACAGATTTATTGGAAAGGAGAATGTAGTGAATTCCGAATGAAGTTAATTGAATAAAACTATTTTCCATGTAATATGTATTATAATATGCAATAATGCATGTGTTTTGGACACTGATCATTTATTATGGACGATAACCAACGGGAACTTTCGCGACACTTCTGCTCTTTACGTGAAACAAGGACAGATAATTAAACCATTATTTCGAAGGACGACCTGCGTCCATCGTTGACGGCGTGACCGCCATTGATCTTCGTTAACGCAATGTCCGGTCAATTAACCACCTAATGCTCCCTTTCCCCGCGGGCAAAAAGCGGCGAGATACTTTCTTCGCATTGCGTGCAGCGTATAATTAATTCTTCTACCATTAAAGCGCTATCGGGACCTATCAGACTGCGTACACGCCGCCATGGGCAGCAGAGAAGAAAAGCGCAATTAAGCATGTTAAATAATTACCATTTTTCTGCCAGTGCGAAGGAATAATTATAGCCCTTACGTAATCTACAAGGGCAGGAACGCCTAGACGGCTAAAACGAATCACGACAAAGCCTGTTCGAGATTCCTATCGATACGCGTCGCTCTATCGAGAATTACACGCCACGGTCTTGTAATACCAGAGCCTCCTGATTACCGGCAAGTATAAGGTAGAATCAAAAGCAAAATTGCGACTACAGTCTATTTTAACGCTTAATTACCTCAGTAGGGGTATTCATTTACTTGAAGATTAAAAATTTACTGAATGGCAGTGAATATGTTCCGTTCGTCCCAGTCGAGTTTTCATGTTTGTTTATACAGACTGTTTAATCACAGTTCTTCATATTTCCCTTAATAGATCGAAGTCACTGAAAGACAGTAATTAACCCATGCAAAAAACCCTCACTGTGTGGAGATTACTATAGTTTGCTAAGTACAGTAGCAACAATTATATTCAAAGGCCGAAGATTCGAGTTTGTAAATCTTTACTTTTCAAACAAATAAAAAGCGGAATAAGCAATTTAGAGCGGAATATGAGAAGTCACAGTGTTAAATGAGAAAATGAGGCGAAAAGAGGATCAGGAGGTACATGTGGGCTTGGATGAAGGCAACGCGCGTCCGTCGCCCTGGTTCTGGTACACAGGGCATTGTTCGTCGGTCGCAGTACATCAATTCCGCGGCGTAGCAAGCGAGCCGCGGCCGTTCAGTCGCGCGACTGCCCACGCGAGTATTCTCTCTCCATGGGCCAGGGCGCAGCGTCTCCCTCGCGAAAGCGTGAGCTGCAAATGTTTCTCGGGCTGTTATAGATACTTACATGAAGAGAGAATGATGTATGCCCCTCGATGGGTAATATAATGTAGGCGGCTAACGAGAAAGAGCTTGCCCTGCTCAGTTCCTCTCGGGTCTGACTTGCGCGCAAAGAGGGAGGATCCGTAAATTCGCAGCCCTCAACTAAATCAACGCGAGTAATAATGCGCATCGTCGCCTTCGACCGACATCGTTCGCGGCCGCGAGGAACGCGCGTCGAGAGGTACGGAAGGGAAAGATCCTCTATTTCTAGTGAAGCGAATACTAATCTGAATGCTTTCAAGCATGCTTTGAGCATCACGCATTTTTTCAGCAACTATGCCCAGTGCTGGTGAAGAAATTAGAAAAATTGGAGACATCGTTCGACGGAGACGAAGCTATCGTTTAGAAACGGAGGCACACATCGTCCGCGCAAGTCCAACGTTTTATGTTCGCGCCTATGCATGCGTAACGAGTTCCAGGCTCGTAACTCTCCGGTTAAACCGACTACTCTGCTGCTAGCGAGTAGATAAGCGCTTAACAATCGTTTACGCTGCTCGTGCATTTGTTTTCGTTTCATATTTCATGCAGGTTTCGTTGTAACTCATAGCTAATAGGAACGAAAAATCTATCTCTGTTACCAATTGTCGAACCAATCTATGAGACACGAATTTCTTTATTACACTGTTTCGTTCAATTGAGATTCTGTAAATAAGAATTTGTAGATTATAATGATGTAAATTGAAGTAGAAGAAGATTGTTAACTTGAATGCGTAATATTTCTCTTGATCCTCTAATTAGACGGAACTTCGTTCCTTTCTAAGGCTGAATGACGTTTTTACAGCCTTTCGCTCCCCAATCATTCAATCTCCTTTCCCTGTTGCTTTTGTTCCTTTTTCGCCGTTGGTTCTTCTCATGATACGATGGGAAGAAATGTCTTTAAGGGACTAATAAACCATCCTCCGTACATAAACGATCCTTCAGGACGGCGTGTACATGCTTCCATACCGTAATGGTAGCGGTGGCATTAACATAAGGATTCTTAGCCGGTATCCCGGCGAGTTGGCGATTTAATAACCAATCGTACGCGGGCACTCCGTCAATCCAGATGTGTCCAATTAGTTAGTCCGGCTAGGTAATGAGTTTTAGTGGCTATTGACAGTGGCCGCGCACAGATGCGCCATTAGCAATTCTAAATGGTGTCGTGCAAGAGCCGGTCATTAGGAGTAAACGTAAATAATAATTACACGTCCGAGAGCTAAGAACAATTGCATACCGCGGGGAATACTGACTTCTGAACTTGCTACTGCTTCATACGCGTTTCTCGTTCGTATCGTTCTTGCTTGAGAAACGAAAACACACTTAAGATCGTTTTATTAAATGATATTTTAGATCATAATCAAATTGTAGTATGATATTCTTCACATCCTAAGGAACATATCGATAAGCTTCAAAAGTTGTACATTTTAGCATAGTTTTATACTGAAGTATATGGGAGTCATGTGCTTGTCAATAGAAATTAATTTGCTTGAACTCTCCAAACCAAAACAACAAACTAAGCATCGAATATTCATTTTTTATACTTCCTAATAATACATATTGCCGAATAACTGGATAAAAAGTGAATGACGTTCACATGATTACTTAATAACGCAAAACAATTAATTTTCTATGTGTAATCGTATTAATTTGTTTAAAAAATCATTATTTAATTTTGTCAACCATAGTAGTGTATGTTAACTATGATTTTGGAAATTTTTAAACTGCACATTTACTCTCTACTTTTACTATCCTTTTACCTCGCTCCTACCATTTACTAATTTTAATAGAACAGCCTTAAAATTGATAAATCGCACTATTCGTACGAGTTTATGCGAACCATGCACATTTGCTCTGTTCTTTCGGCTCCTTTCTCCTCTATCTCTTCATTCTCCTTCCATGATCTGTCTCTCCAATTTCGACCTGTCTCTTCGTGCGTCGAATCGCGCGGAGAGAGTACGCTCCGCTCCGAGCGCTAAATAAAGTAAAAGTTTAATGGCGCACATCCGTTGTTCAGATAGATATCTTAATGCGACCGGATTTTCAAGTCCCTTAAGATAAGTGTGCGCCGATGAAACCCAACAGTACAAGGATCCCGATATACGGCGTCCTACGTTTTTTAACCGTCCGACCGGCAGCAGCACCACCGAGAAGGGGGTGAGAGGCGAGGGCGATGAAGAGCGAGAGGGTCCTAATGACCGGTCCATAACAATGTCGATCGACGGAAAGGTTATTAGGCGGGATTCCGCGTCCTTTTGAGATTATGCGCCCGATAAAGCCGCCACGATTCATTGTGCTATCTTTTTCGACGATTTGCACGCCCAGATACGCATCTGCATCCGCCATTGAGTTTTGGATGACGACAGATTCGCATGGAAACAGCGGGCACCGAACATTCTTGACGTTGTTTCGGCTACTACGAACGAAGAGGGAGTCCGAGAGGGTCGTTGGAAAGAAATTCGATTCGTGCCAACAGGTAGTACAATTTTGGAGCTGGTCAACAGCGACCACGGTTTTAGTCGGAATCGCAGCTGGTTATAAAAAATTGTACAATAAATTCTGAACGATAAATATAAATATGATAATGTGTGTGTTTGATACTGGCGGAATTTTCTATCCATTCAATTTCCATGATTGCCATCTACGTAATAATTACACCTAATTATCATTCTTTCATGTTATCTGGTTCAAAGCTGTAATCTAACATATTTTTTAAAATGCTGCATTTAGAACTATAATTTTGTCATTAAGCGGTAATACATATATGTATGTATGAATTATAGCTTTCAACACAATGTGTACGTATATTCTACTCATTCATGTGGCTCGATAAAAATAATTTTCAATCTTGCTTCTCATATACCGTCTCGAATCCAATGATTTTTATACTTAAACAATATCCGGAATAAGTTCCACAGGATAATCGTTAATTTGCTCCTAGCCTAAGAAGAATTAAGCTACGATTAGTTACTGTTGCGGCGAGAATTAATTATGCACTGTCCAACATTAGAACAGTGGGCGTGAACGAGGAAGTAAAGGAAAGCCACTGGTTATTACACAGTCGAGACTATAATAACTTGTACCGTTTTCATGAATGTTTGCCTTGTCTCTATCTTGCAATTACCTATTCAGCTTCATCTCTGTCTGGCGCTCTTGTTGGGAATAGAATTAGTCAACAGCAAGTGAAACAGTAAAACTGAATGGATCGCTTGCAGTTCCCCTCGAACAATAGGCTGATAATATCGATTAATTGTGATCGAAGTGCAGTTTGACGAGTTAAAATTTTATAAATACGAAACAAAACAACAGCAGCAATCACAGGGAACGATTGTCCCAACTGGAAACACGATCGCAGATTATGGAGGTGTAAAACGAGCCGTGAGTGAAACGGCGCACAAACTCGAGAATCGTGCAACGGAGACGTGGCACGATGGACAGCGCGAGATTCGAGCACAGGGTGGTCGACGTTTAAGGGAGCGACCGGGTAAGTAAATATTCTCCGGACCCGATGGACGGTGGTGAGAGACGGGGTCCGACTCTGAAGTACATACAAGAACGACACTGTATGGACGGACCAGGCCGGGGTAGCCAGGTGAGTTATATTCGTTAGGTGGAGCGAGTACGGATGGGCAAGGAGGCGCAGGAACCCCAGGGGGAGAACGAGGGTATCCCAGCTTTATTCCAGTTTAAACGGTCCGTCAAAGTCACCATTACCATTCCGGTTCGCGCGAACCATTTATTTACGCGGTGCCGGGACGCGCCGCTTATTTATAGCCGTCAATTAATTATCACTGAATAATGAGCGCGCACAACCGCGGAATACATTAGCAGAATCGCCATTCTTACTGGCGTTTACTCCCGTCGGGGGCGGCCGATTCTCTTCCTTTCCACTCTGACCACTGTTTCGCCGTCTCCGTCCGTGCTTCCTCGCCTGTTTCTTTGTCCGTTGCACCGTTCATTCCACGAAGGACGGCTTCGATTTGTTCGGAACGAGCTTTCCTGTCCATGCGTGGTTCATTGTTCGTGTCCCTGAACGACACGACACGACCGTGGTCTTCGTTGTACGCTCCCTGTAAAGCTGAAATAGGATCCGGTTCAGGTGTTGTCCTTTATGGCTGAGGACGAAAAAACGAGCGCTCGCGTCAGATAGCTTCCTTTCTTTCTCTTATTAGAAGGAAAAAAGAGCAGATTTATTTGCCATCAACATGGAATTCACTCGCTTATCAATGGTCCCCAGATTTGGTTGTTCTAATTTATATGGAACGTCTGTCCAATTTTACAATCAGATCTTCAGATCTTTTTAAAACGTCAAGTACTTCCATTAGAACTTTTTCTGCGTTGAAAATTTTGTATGAAGAGTCACCAATCAGATCGATATCGTTTGGTCAATGCAATAAAAAGGAGCCCCAAAACTGGACAAAAGGTTGAAAGAGAACGATGCACGCAGTACGAATTAAATAATATGCATATACCATGTCCCGTGTAGAGCGGCGCAACGCAGTACGAAGGAGCGAAAAGAATTCCCGTCGATGCGGTGCGCGGGTCCCAGGCCGAACAGGCTGACATTCCCTGGGAATAGCTACTCATCGATTACGCGGTATACAGTGTTGAGTGCGGATCGAGAGTATATATGGGATACGGTCGAATAATAATAAACGGGAATAAATAGCTAACGAAGGCCGCGAATGGTCGCATGGCTATTGCCCATTCATATAGACCGGGTCCCAACCAGCGACCATCCTCTCGCCCCTTCGACCCCTCCTCACGGTCGGGCCAGGGGGGTGCGCGCTCTGGCAAACTGCGCTTGTCCACCAGGGACAATAAATGACATCGGACCGTGGTTCTCGCGACGATACGACGGTACGACCGCTAGTTTCTACCCGGTTTCTCTGCTCTGTTCCTCCGCCTCCGACTCCGCGACCAATTCCACCGTTTATCCCTCTCTACCTCGTACGCTGTCTCCATCTTTCGCTGTCGTTCTCATCCTCGTTCTCCGCCTCATCCTCTTCTTCCTCCGTCCGACAGCGTAGGCAGGTTGGCATACGAGTCGCGGTCAACTCGCCAGCTCCTCTCTCTGCTCTAATGAGCTTGCTATTATTTGCTTTATTGAATGCAATTAGAGCTTACTCCGTGTCCCTGTCGCCCTTTCCCCTTGCTCCTGCGACTCTCCTGCCTATCCTCCTGTCGTCCCTCTCGTCTTTTCGCGCGACGGTGGTTCGAGTTAGATGTATACACATACACACTCGCACAATCCTCCCTTTCTTCGCCCGTATTCGCGTGTAAACGCCTGTCCGTGTAATCAACTGTATGATCATACGCACGCAACTAGCAGCTACGTCGGTGTATCGCCGTAAGGATGGCGGGGCATGGCAATCAGCCACAGACATGCATCCGCGTATTACTGTGTAATTTGTAGAACAAAAAGCTTGCCGTAATTGTGTTCATTATCTGCGCGGTCCTAGAAACAAAGGCGAATGCTGCGGGGGAAACGATTGTGGCTAGCGCGAGAGAGATAAAACCACGGACATCGCGAATCGTGCGCGTAACTTCCGCCGCGGTGCTCGCGCGTAACCATTCTTAATGCTCTCATCAGTAGCCACGCTGATATGCGCTCTGCATCGTCACCATTTTTCTAAAAACGAAATTAGCTACTTTCTTGCGCATACAATTCGGTATCGATTGATAGAAGTATATTATTGACGTGAATTTATCATGATAATAATAATCATGAAGACATTTTATCCTGTGCAAGTTTTATTGAAGATGGATTGCAATTGCGGAATAAGTTGGAACATTTCATTGAAAAGCTTTCTAATATTGCACGAGTTACTTCAAATGGATTTGGGATGGAATGGATTTTATAAGAAATTATTAAAACAACAATTAAAACAGATGTCATCATAATCAATAGAAAGTACAGGATACTTTGAACGTTGGAATGATTCTTCTTCAGTAAGAATACAAGTTTGTCGTAATTGTGTAGTCGAAAGTGACGATGAATAAAAATCCTTTAATGAATCCATCTCTATATTTGAAATTATTCTTTATATATATTTTTCTGCCAATCAGTATTTACATAACTTATCTTAGACGATTTCCTTTTACTCGGTACGTTCTCATCGCGTAAAAGTATGGTCAGGTGTATCTTTTAGAAGAGTACGATGTTACTCTAATGTTGAGGTATCCATAAATGATCTGAACGTTTATACTCGAAATTAGCATTTTACCTCACATTAGCCCCTAACATTAGCAGAAGACAAGATAAATTGCAACCTCAGCTCATAAGCCTGTCATTCGTTTAAGATTCCCCCAAAACCATTTAAAATTATTCTGACCGAGATTTAAATTGCACCAGATTAGTTCTGCTTCATTAATTTCAAGCAGTGAACAGTTAATATTGGTACATGTATATCATTAATGATTTGTTAAAGAAATAATCAGTTGCTTGAACATTTTAACCGTCGCGTCATTGGGAAAGAAGAATGTTTCACGTTACAGACAGCAGCATGTTATGCTTCACGTTCCCAAGAAATCGTGACCAAAATTGCTGTTGTTGTTGCAACGTGTCTGAGAGCATTTCATCCACCGTGAACGATATCATCCTGGCCCAGCCAGGGGGCATCGCGCGAGAATTCGAGATAAATTGCACCCGGAGAGCGCGTTCCGTTTAAAAACGAATCACCCGAGTATTATCCTAAGTGAGTTTTAATGTCTCGAATCAGAGCGTGGCACCGCACTAGCCTCTATGGAGGTTGCACGAAACTTCGCTGAAAATTCGGTTAATCGTACAGCCGTCCGCAGCCGTTTCACAGGTCTGCCGGCTTTTAACGAGAGTGAAGAGAGTGACCAAAAGGATACACGCAGCGTACGACGCACACGCGTAATTGCAAGCTGCCGTGCACATGTAATTGAAGTTTCTGAAAAGGGGAGGATAGGTGAGCACATTGTGCGACACGACTCGTCGAAGCCGTGACGCCATAAACATTACACGCTATCGCGCGTGTGTAATTGCACGTTGCACCGAGACCCAGTTGATGATTATAAGCTGGATTAGCTAGCAAACAAATTAGCGAACAAATGAATGCCTGGAATCGTCGAATTACGCTTTATAAGAAGTTTATGTTAAATGTTATTCGAACTAAACGCATAGTGCAGCTATCAGATTATTTATTAAACAGTTGCTCCCAGTATTCCAGCTTGCGTGAAACTAATTTCTAACGAGATAACATTTAATAGCACCATATGTAGATGAAACTCGTGTGTATAGTAAAATGAATGGATTAGAATTTAGAAAAACGTTACATTCGATGGCTGTTATAATGCGTTTATAAATTAAATGGCTTATAAGTAATATGATCATTTACTTCGTTATTTTATAGTCGACTTTATTTATTTTCTGATGTAAATTAGAGTAACCGAATTTAATTAAACTACGGTAAGTACTTCTATGTTGTTCTTGCATGTTTTCTAAGATTCCGATTCCAGGTTTAGATACTATATTTTAAAAGTGTACAGATTACTAATAATTATTCTACAAAATAGTATAAATGTTTGGAATAATTATAGCATATTGCAGTATTCTTTTAAAAGCAAAATCAATAGATTATTACTGGTCATAATCAATCATAACTTCCTTGAGCATTCCATGCTCCTTAACTTGAGGTAGGTAGCTCGTTCCAAATACGCTAAACTCATCGTTGGAGCTCTCACAATCAATTATCTCAAATTACACTTACTACTTCCACTTTTCCATTACGCTGCCAACAACATTTTCTGCCCATCTTACCATCACGTGCATCGCCGAGGCTCGCGTATGTGGCATCCAAACACAGGTACAACGCAGACCACGCGGTAGTCGCGTCCACGAGTATACCTCGCAGATAATGAAAGTAAAAATGCGAGCTAGGAAAGTGAAAGAATGAACAAAAGGAGTAGTGGTAAGATCCATCGAACGCGCAGACGAAAGATCATTGACGGGAATGGAAGAAAACTTAGGGAATGAGAAAAAGAGAAAGGAGAGGTAGAGAGAGAGAGAGTGAAAAGGAAGAGCTCGGGGTGGTGTAATCTGCGTAGCGAGTATAGGTAGGATGGGCAGTGGATACACCGGCTACGTATAAGTATAATGACTGGCACTTCTATGCATTATCATACCGCTGGGGCTGGCTCCGGTGTCGGCTGGCTGGTCGGTCCGCGCGCTGCCTGGGATCAGTGCGTCGTGGCCGAGGAGATGAATAATTTCAGGACGGGCACGCAATTACGTGCGCGTACGTCTCGCGTACCAAGTAGCCAGTCGACGGGCCATGGGTGCGCGTATACGCGCGCACACGTGGCAAGGAGCCACGGACACCGTAGAGACCCCGTAACCCATCCTACCGGACCGCTCCACAATCTTGGTATCATTTATATTGCACTGCGGGCAATTATTTTAGGCCCCGACCATGCCCATCGGGTGTCCGATAAGTTCAAACCGAGATCATCGCACTGTTCGCGGTATCTACTACGTCAAGGGTTTATTGATTCTTGAATGTATTCGTGATAAACGTAGCTGAGACGCTCGAATCCCGTGGACAGAGAAGTTCGCGATGCTTTGGAAAATGTTTGATCTGGATAATCACTGGCAGTGTAGTTAATTCATAATCTTATTTTGAAACAGTATATTAACGCGTTGACGGGTTATTTCCTACTCTCAGTAGATGATACTACATCAAATGATTTAGGTACATTATAAAAAACAAATATAAAATATGATAAAATAAATGTAAATTATATGGCAAATGTATCAATTCATTCGGAAACAGTTACGTTTCTCTGTGTCAAACATACTCGTCCATAATTTATACCTGTATGTCCACGAGTATAGGCAATAGTTAAAGCCTGTTAATTTCCGGCAGTGAAGTTATATCCGGCGCTAAAGTCCGATGCAATTAAACGTTAGATGATAGCGCGCGCGCGACGCGCAAGCTGGCCCCGCTTAAAGCAACATCCACTCGGTTATAACGAGGACACTTTGAATCCAAAGGTTAGCAAAAGGGTGGCCTCTCGACGAAGGGAGCGACGGCTGGAAAAGGCAGGAGCGAGGAGGATGCTCCCGCGCATGGTTGCTCTCGCTTTAATAATTCTATATATTCGCGTCTCCTATATTCGATCGTCTCGTGGATTTTCTTCATTATAAGTTTCAGGGAGCCGCGTAATGCTACGAGAACCGGCTCTCGGAAGACTTTCGAGTCCAGGGGTCCTCGGCCTATACCGCACCTACGCGCGTTCATTTTCGAGTGGATGCGCTTCAATTACTCGTTCACAGCTCGCCTGACATGCACGACTTACCGGCATGTCTTTTAACGAATCGCCACTTTGAAGATGCCCCAACGCGTGTTACGCGTTCTCGGAATTGCCGTGGTGTAGCTTGCAGTTCCCGTCGACCCCCAATGTCTTGATGTGAATGATGGATTGATGGAACCACGTAATTTCACAGCACTATTATAGAAAAGTAATTACTACTATCCTGTTCAATAAGCATCGGTTCGTTGATTCGCGATTAAACTCAATTTCTGGTCTCATATCACCGAAATTAGAAATTACCCTTAATTGACAAATATCCACGGACACTACCACTAAAAAACTTCGCACAATATCCGCGTACCAAGGAGCATCATTGAAATACTCGATTGCCGATATATCGCGTGATCTGACTGACACTTACTGACCGCACTCCCTAACTGCCGCTCCGAACAATGTCGCCGTATTATTACACCGGGCAACCATGTACGCTCTGTCCCTTTTCTTTCTTCGTGGCGTGTTTCTCGCTCATTATACGATCGGAGAGGATACGTATATAATATATATTATAATAATGTGGGCCACAATGGATTCGCGTCATATCCTGACTCTGTCCCCAGCACAGCGATCAATTAGATCAGCGCACCCCAACCTGGGTCGCCCAGATATCACTCACACCCACCCATCTAGCCATGATACGTCTTTTCTCTCTCTCATCTGACGCCTCGTTTTCTCGGGCTCGAGTTCTCGTCCTTTCTTCCATCTACTGTCTATACGGTTTGCGTCTTCCCTTCGTGTTTCCGTTCAAGTAGCGTGCGATAGAGCTATTACAGGCAGACAAGCGAGAAACTCAATTTAAATTACGACTTCTTGCCGTTGTTACGACCGTTATTATAACGTTAACGTTTCACGGTGATTCTTCTGCTTACGTGCATGCACGGCAATGTTGAAATGTAGACGAAGAAGAGGCAGATCCATCGTCTCGATCTCTTTTCCCTGTTTCTTATGCGATTTCAATAAATCAGTTGGGAATATTCGCAGTCGAGTAAAAAATATGAGAATGCAAGTAGGTATCAGTTAATGACATTTTTGTGTTTGTTAAGACATAAATCAATATTTTTATATCTCTGACAACAGACAGATGAATATTTCGTGTTAATCAGAAATATCAATTAATTTCCGACTTTGATCCAAAACCCGAAACTAGAAAAGTGTGTCTTATACCATTTATATTCTCACGTACGTATATAAACGAGTCGTGAAACAAGAAAATGAAAAGCATGCTGTATTATTGTTCTAATCAGTTTCATAGTTATCGGAGATAGTCTTCTTCGAATGAAAATATGTCAGGGTGATTGGCCTTAATGGTCTACGAAGATTCGTTTCGCGTGACGTCGTGGATTGTTGTAATGGCGTATGCAAATTCATGATGATACATTCGCGATAATAACATGAATTAGCTAGGCGACGGATATATTCAGGATTTTCCGTGAAATTTAACGCGTAATCTCGAGGTTAATTTAATGATTGCTCGTACAACGGAGAAGGTACGCGGAAGGGTTGCGCGGAATTTGTTTTACAACATTACGTGAAAGAGTGATAATGTTCACCAGTCATTTAGACAATCGTTGCGGTGAAAAAGAAGAGGAATAATCGTTGTTTGGCTGTTCAGTTTCTACTTATCAGAAACGCATGTGAGCAACGAACGTCAATGGAGACATAATAACACATTCTCGTCACGCGCGTGAACCAGCGCGCGCTTCGTATGAAATTGTAATTAGCGCGCGTTTAATAATATCCGTACAGAAATAACAGGTTACCTCTCCCATCTACCGGATTGAATGCATTTCATTTCTCCCCTTGCATTTTTTCTGTTCCTCTCTGTTTCTTTGGAGCTGCTTTCCCTTTTCAAACACAAGGGACAATGATGTCCGACCTCCGGTTGAGCGGACAAGCGTAGAGAAAGAGAAAGGAGGAGAAGAAGAAGAAGAAGTGGTAGAAGAAAATCAAAAAGATGTGCAGAGAAAGGTAAGCCTATAAGTGCGACAAGGATGAGCGACCGAACGGGGTTGAAGGGGTGAGCGAGAGACGAAGGTGAGGAGGACGTTCAAGGAAAGAGAGAGGGGAGAAAATAGTTACACGGAAGGGAAAGAGGGAAGAACAAGAGGAAGACGCGAGGAGATTGACCCTCTGCCCCGCTCGGCGTGTACGCAACGAACACGCACGCGACCGGTTTGTTTCATCCCGATGCAATGCTAAACGAAGTTTTACCCACCGGCTGCTCCGGCAAATCGTTTCGCTGCGTCCGTTCTTCCTTCCAGTATACGTACCTCGCGTTCGCGGTATGGACAATATTTCTTGAAACGTTGATTGCAACTCGACCTGCGAGGGTTCGGTACAGTGACCAGACCTTTTTCTCTGTTTGCTCATTTCCCGTACGCATATGATTCATATAAACGAGAGTTGTACATGTCCGTGAAAAAAGAATTATATAAAAATATTTTTTAATAGAAAGAACGTTTCGAAACTTAGTTTGTCGATTACAGAATGCATAACAATGAATACTATAAATCTCTGGCCTGTTATCTATCGGACTATGCGGAACGGTGTGCTGAGTAAGGCTGGAATAATGAGGGTCGAAACATAGAATTCACGACACGTAAGCACTGGTTCGTGCAATTTACTTTATTCAGTTTGACGGACGCACGTGGCGATTAACGCAGGCATCGTGAAAAGAACAGTCATTGCGAGGCGTTTCGAAATTGTAGACCGCGTGAAATATAAATGGCCCCGATGCATAAACGTTATCTACTTACCCGGTTACATATTGTTTGCGGCATGATTGATCGTTGCGTATCACGATGTTCTGCACCTTTGCTTTTTATTAGTTCGTTCAACTCCGGTCTTCGATCTCAGTCGTTTACGGTATTCCATTTCATGCGATATTAGACAGTTAAAAAAACGAGCAATGAAGATTCAAAGGATATAATATATTACCGATTTATTAATATATATATAATCAACATATTTATAAACATTACTTAATGCATTGCTTTATGAATATATTATAAGAAAAAATGAAATTTTCTATAATATTGTAAGTTTGAAAATCCCAATAAAATGGGAAATATATCTGTTCAATGTATGTACTTCAACGTACGTAGTTAGTATGCGGATGACGTACGATCCTAAAAGCCTGACACGATGTAGACGGCAGACAATAGCCACGGGGCGCGTGAGAACGAAAAAAGGCCGAACAGAGATAAGGATGAATCGCGGTTGCGTGTCACCCCATGAGGAGCGCCTAAGTGGTGTCTAAAAATGTTTCTCATTCAACGGAACAATGAGTGTACAATTGCCCGAAGCGTTCCGGTTGGTATACAGTATATACGGCCTGAGATTTTCGGCTACCGAACATTTAGCTTTGCAAGCTCATCGTGAATCGGAAAAAGTGTCCAAAGTATATGTGGGAACGAAACAGCTTTTGTGTCTACCGTCCGAAACGCAATTTAGTTCCCTTTTCCTACTTAAACGTACAGTCTTAAAAAATCACTATAGATCCATGATTGAAAAATAAATATCATTTAATACGAAGAGTACTTTTCATTTTTGATACAGTTCCGTAAAATTCAAGTGATTTCCCTGTTAACAAACCAATAATTCATACATACGTGCCGATCATGATTTCAGGTGGTAATATCACAAAATTACTCGATGAAAAAGCTGCAATAATCGTTACAAATTAATACCGCCACATTTATCTGATATGTATATCACAGTTAATGATGAAAGAGAAAGAGTATGGCTCGTCATGATTATTTAATTGCTGAGAAGGTAAGGCTATATTTTTTTGTTGAACTCTAGTAGCGACTTTCCTATGCTAAGATGCTTACATCTAAATTAAAATCATTGGTCTTCTGCAAGTACAACCTGTACATCTTCACACACTTTACAACTTATATTTGTATAGACGCAATATAAATTAAATAGATTCAACACGTAAAGCTATTAATGTACCTCCTATGTTACTATTTCTTGTTCATTGAAGTTCCCATTGCATCCACGTATAACTTAGTGACGGTAACAATTTTAAATTGACACGTAATCTCACGACGTGTAATGAGGAAGCGTAGTATATCCGAAGCGTTTTGTAATAAAAGTTCAGAGGCAGTTTATCCGTCGACAATGACGAAGTCGTTGAAAGAGGCGAACCGCAAACCGGATCAAGGATGAACCTAATAGCGATTAAAGCTTATCAAAGTGAATCGCGTCCGCGGATTAAATTACGATTGGAAGGCGAAATTGCCGCGCTTAATACTAATTACCGGCCTCCACTTAAAGTGATTAACGCAGAAATTATAAGACACGGTGCTTTCTGTGTGTCCGATAGTGTCGATTTCCAATTAGATGTAATAACGTATAGCCACGGCGAGCGTAGTAATTGCTTCTTGAATAAATTGCGAACGTAGAAAGCGCTGTCGTTTAAACATTACATCCACGATGCAACGCGACGCGATGAGCACAGCTCGCAACGATGCTCGTGTACATTTTATTTATGTTAATTAACTGCGGCATTTTAAAAACGGCTACGTGGCGCAGTCAAATTGTTCGCTCGTGGCCCTAGTAGCCTTTCGTAAAACCATTTCCACTACAACATATGCTTTTTAACAGACTGTGTTTTTGAGAATAGAGTACACTTATCAAACTGATACTGGAAATACTGCGTTAATGAAAGGAAATATGAAATATTTTATCTGTTCAGGTCCTTTCATGTCGAACTGGTTGGCTTCAGTTTTTGTAGTAATTAATATTCCTTTCTGTGAGCATAAAAAAATGTAGAATTATTATTCTAGTATAAGGGAAATGCTAGTGATTTATTTCCCTACATACCAGGACTATTAATTCAGTGAGAACGGGTTAAATAATTAATTATGGTCTATTGACGAGGTAAAAGTAGTTGAGCAACGTGTACGCTTCGGAACTCGGGGTACAATTAAGTAAGAGAATAAGTAGAACCCAGATTTATGTTTGGCATATATTATTTGTTAGTTAATGAGGAACTTTTGACGAAACACGTTCTCACAGGAGAGAAATCTAGTACTTAAAGCGATGCGAGATTAAACTACACCATTCGCTTCCCAGTTTCATTTCTGGTAACATGACTTGGCAGAATTAAAAATCAAAATCGAATTAACCGAAGTAAACCGAATCATGCTTGCATTTGGTTAAGTACTTCCTCTGTATTATAAAAAAATAATATTATTGACCTATTCCACTGAATCCCACCATTTTCACTGAGGTAGACCAGACATCTTTCACTATTTCTTGCATCTAATTGCATTGCATACTGGATTTCGATCCAAGTTATAATTTATTTTTTATGAGACAAAACAAAGGATGTATTAGACATGCTTTTACATATTTCATATTATTATATTATTTAGTTTCGCTAATGAATTCCACTAAATAAAGGATTATGTACATTTCCTTGAGATTTTTCTCATTACGATGGATATTTATGTTACAACAGCGGTTACGCTGGCCGTATTTCAAACGGAGCGTGGCTTGCATTTCCAGTAGTGATCAGAGCAATGTACAATTGGTAACTGCAAATTCGAAGGCGCCGGGAGCGCGTGTGGCACGACACGACACACGACGACGCGCTGAATGGCTCGATGCTGGCGCCGGAAGCGCGGCCAACCGGGCGTGTCAGCGCTGACCAGCGCAACGCCGGGTTTCATTTGCCATTGCTCCGTTGCGCTGCACCTGCACAAGGCACTCGGCAATGCACTCTGGTCTCCAGCTACTGCGATTGGTCTTCCACCCACGCGTGCCTTCACCGTTGAAACCAGTCCTAAAGCCGGCTCGAAAGTCGCACTTTTACCTGCCTCGCTCGACACCCAAAAGATCCGTATTCGTCGATACCACGGTGAGAACCTGTGGTTAACTGCCTTAATACGCCGATAACAGTGACTTGAACGCGTTCACCGCCTACTAATTATTACAAGGATTAAATTAATCAGACGAAGATTATTGGCGTGAGATATGTTTAATATGTTTCGTGAACAAGCAAATGATAGATGTCTGTTATTGAAGGTGCAATTGGCCTAGAAGCGATGAAAAGTTATCAAGGAATGTTTAGTATAAATATTTTATTAGTAACTGTCTGATTGAACTATAAATTGATGGATATGGAAATAATAAGTTTTAAATTGATTAGTAGTAAACAAACTCGATTCCAAATATCATTGGAATTAGTAAAGGAATATATGATACTGGAATAGCATATTCTCTTGATATATTAGAATTACATGATGAAAAGTGACTAATATATATTGGATGTATTATACTACGTATACGGATATTTCTTACAAATATCCTCTGTTCCTGGTATGATGCGATGTGTCGCTAGCTTCCCGTCGACGGCGGCCAAATGGAAGGAAGAAGGACACAACAAGGTGGCTCGTCGATATCCGTGGCAGAGAGCTATAACGATCGAAGAGCCGACGGAGAACGAGAAAAGGCGAGACGGAGCATAAGGAGCTGCCAGGGGGAGGGACGAGGGAGTCCGCAAGGGGGTACGATCGAAGTACCTACGTCGGACAGCAAGGAGGCGCCGGTACTGCGCGCCACACCCCAATGCAGCAACTCCATTGATTATTGTTGCCGGTGCACTTGCTACCCCGCCTTAGCGAACGACAAGTATGCCCTGATTCCAGGTCCCAGCCGAGCTAGCGGCGGCGCGGCGCGGCGGCTCGCAAGGTGTTTCGAGCAAGCAACATTCCATGTTAGGAAATTTGTAAGACACCGTGCTCGCCACAAAACAATGCTAATGTATCTTCGGCTGATTTGCTCCTACTCGGATACTGATTTCGTTATGTTGTACCTGAACAAGTACAAATGTATTTGTTGTTTGTACAAACCAGAATTAATAATACACGACAGTGTGTAAAAATGCGTTTGACACATGCTATTCTCGTCGAAATTACGCGTGACCATCGACCTCGCGTATCTAAAGCGTAATCAACAAAGTTGGACGTTACAAAGTACTAAAAGAGGCAAAGGTACGTTATCGCTCGCAGAGTCTACGATCATTCTCTATCGAAGAGACATACGACAGTGGCATAAACAAGCCTGAATGCAGGACGTGCTGCATCCAATGTAGGGTTGTGGGCATGTTGGAAATAACAGACCGGTGTCAAGTCTGGCGGCACTGGGCGATGGTGTGTAAAGCGCGCGAAGGGGGAGAGAGGGAGAAAAAAAGGGAACGGCTTGGCGGCGTGCAAAGCGCGCGAACCTGGCACACGGCTGCCTCTATTTCCCGTCGGATTAATCTCGATAATTAGAAAGCGTATCACCCACTCATTGCACGCGCCGTCGACTTGGAGCGTTTCACTTCATTCGCCTCATTCACCAAACTCGCGTTATCCGCTCACTCGAGTTACACACCTCACTCACGCTACTCGCTAAACCTTCTCTCCCCTTCTCGCCGTCTCGGGAGCAACCAGCCACCACCATCGTCTCTCCAGTCATTCACTTCACGTGCCACCTGCTTCGTGCCACAGATCTTTCTCTGTCTTTCGTTCTCGCCACTGTTTTACCTGTTTCCACTTGTATAAAAGTAAGTCGAGTGGCGGCGGTGTTGAGACATCGTCCTATCGGAAGACACGGAGCGCTATTCTTGCTCGAGAAATCTCTGGGGAATTCCACCCCGTCTGCGTTATAAATAGCCAATTTTGGACGATTTCTGCTTATGCGCGTTCTTTCAACACTATGTTTTCGTTTGACGCAACACAAATGACGTAATTACTCGTTTTACATTTGTATGATCCAGTACATGTCTAATATGCAATATAGATAAAAATCCTCGTCACACAGGAAATTAAGCTTATAACAGATTATTAAAACCATATTACTAGAGTCACTTCTGACTTGATTTACAGATGATGAAATAAATGCTCTTTGTACCTAAGAAAACTTGTAGTTCGTCTAAAATCAATTAACCAATCGCAGATAATAAAAGAGAACCATATAAAATGCTCAGAAGTAATGCAAATCGAAATAAATAGGATTTCTGCAAATTGGGTATAGAAAAATCGCAATGCCATTAATAACGCAAAGTATATTTTTCATGTACCTTCATTTTGTAACGTACATTGATTATCAAATGAACGCAGTAAAAATGTTTATAAATATATTTGTACAGATAATAGTAATGTTTGTCAGAAACAGGTCTGCTAAGTAGAAAATTGGTGGATTTTTAACAACGGGGGCAAACGACGGCCAGAGTCGTGGACGGTGATTGTTCTCTTGAGAAGGCGCCGTTCAATGTTCCGAGAACGCCGGGATCCGCGCGGTGCAGGTAGACGGATGCAGGATCAGCAATTACGGTCAACCGTCGATATCATCTGGCGATGCGATGTGGTGGCGTGCGCGTGTACGCTGAACCACGCACGAAATCCGCGATCGTTACGTGTGCCTGTCCGACGACGATGGCAGTGACTCAGCAGCATTGTTGTTTTTCACCTGATACTCTAAACCGATCATGAATACGAAAGATAAGAAGTTCCTTTTTTCGCTGAATTGAAAAATATCAGTCGCGAGTTATTTTTTCAGGATATTAATTCACATAATGACAAAGAAAACTGTTTAAATACACTATGCATGACGTGCGGCGCGTAGTTAAAATTCTTAAACTAGAACATTAAGGGAGTAGAGATCGGCGAGCAGAGGTTACACAGGGTGTGGGCGAAAAGGGAGAAAGAGAGAAAATAAGAGCCGAAGACTTGGAAGAGTAAAGAGAGGCAGTTCATGGGGCCCCCTGAAAATTACAAGCTATACGTTGTTCCAAACCGACCATCTAAGATAATACCTGCTCAGCCTGCAGCCATAATGAATATGTAAGACAGATTGTAGGCTAAGAGGGAGCCTCCGCAGCTACCGCAGCGCGATACGGTTGTCCATGCGAAGATTATATTCCAGCCCGATTACGCACGGCCGGCTGATAATTTATTATTTGCCGCGAGTAAAAATCACCGAGGGAACGACCCACGGCGTTCGTTACAGCTATGCTTTCTGTACTGTGTAACATCATCGATCAAAAGTTTTGGCACACAAAAACATATCTTCAGTTTGGCGGGCTTAAAATAAACATAGCCAACACGTGGACGAAAATAGCTTAAATTTCATAAACGTAGTTAATGCATTCGAATCTGGACGAAAGCGAATGAATATGCGGAACACCATTAGCAGGGCTCAGCTTCCATGAATACATTAGAGCGCGAAGGACGTTCGCGAGGTAGCCAGGCGATCAGAGGATGGTGAACGAATCGCGTGGTAGCAGCACGGTATGCCCGACACGATTAGATATCAGTGAATCGAAACGCGCGGCGCTGATAGAGCGGAACGGAGGATAAAGCCTAAAGCGGAGAGGGCACGCGGGCGTCCTTAAGCGAAGCTGCGACCGGCCGGAGCGGAGGATCGATGAATGAAGGGCCTTGCTCATGTGCCAGCAGCATAGCTTGTCCGGTAGCGCGGAATGCTGTGCGAGATCTCGAATTATCGTTATTACTATCGTACGTTAATTATTGTACGTAAGCCGACCCGCGAGGAACCGGTATTTCATGATCATCAAGGATAAATAACGCAACGTATAATGACCCGTCGGAAATGTATTTGTTTTTCTGCGCTTCGAATAAATTATGCGCTGTGATGTTATCTTTCGCTGAAATTCAGCCTCAACCGATACCGCGCTGTTTAAAGAAATTACTTTTAATTACGTCTCTGAGATTCGTCGCCGCAATGACACTGCGTTACGTTCTCTTTCCTGTAGACCCGACCCGCAGCCATCGAGCGATCATTTATCTCACACAGCCACTGGTAATCAACCCGACACAAACTGCTTCTAGATATATCGTTTTGTAGAAGATTTGGTAACTCCAAATATATGTCGTGATTAGCACAACTGTAGATATACTCATACCCAGAAGGATATGTCTAATTTAATTAAATTCATACCGTATTTAATACCCTGACTCCGATATCAAGTATCAATAATGCAAACATATTTCCTCCTTATTACCCATTTGGCTTACTTTCTAATTTCAGGCACCAACTAATGCTTCCGTTAGTGTCCCATTCCAACATTTTCTGTGGATTAGACGCTGTTCCACAAAATCACTCTGCTACTTTATCTCCGGAACAGGAATCTCACTTAAATACCAACCCGACATTACACAGCATTGCGTAGAAAGCCCACAAGTCAGGCTTAATTTGTTTACTAACGTCCGTCCCGAGCATCGGGCGTAGATCTCGTTAAGTTACGCGTGTCTCTGTCTTCGTTCATCGAGGAGAGCATTCTTTCCAACATGAATTCCAACGTCCAACGATAGGTAAAACCAGTCGGATAATTGAACCTTCTTTTTTTTCCACCGACTTTCTCCGATCCGCACGCGCGAGTTTCGGTCGCCATGTCTGGAAGCGTGACCAATATTCCTACGCGACGTAATTTACAAATGCCATTACTCTCGATCCTAGTTTTCGCCAACATATACACGGGACATTGACAAAACGATCCAATCACCGGTTGAACCGGACGAAACCACGAAAATCCAGTCCGACGGGACGCGACATTCGATCGATCATCGATCGTGCAAAGAGAACGAAACCTCGATCGGTGCCAAGAAAACGAAGTTCAGTCATCGTTGTAGGTCGTTGCTCGTGATCCAGCGGATCGTCGTTGAGCCGCGGCCAGGAGAGAGAAGGAAAGGTGCCACGAGGGTCAAGGGAGCGGCAAGTGACAAAGTCGGGTGTTTAAGCGTCCTTCGAGGCTAAAATTGGGACCTAAGCGATCGAACTTAATGCTCGGGGTGGGACCGAAGGGGCCGAGATGCGCCTGAAAGTACAAAGGGGAGGAAGAAAGAGGAGCCGATAAGAAGAATGAAGAGGCGACTCTTACGATGGAAGGAATGCCGTCGGACGAGCGCCGGAGGGCAGCCGTGCGTGTTTTCCCTCTTCCTTCCTCTCGTGTCTCTCTTTCTTTACCCTTTTCCCTCAAAGAATACCCGATCTCTTGGTCTCTCTTGGCAACGTGGTCAGCTCTTCTTCTATCCTCCAGCTGATCCCTCCTGGTCCACGCGATTGTGGTGGTTACTGATACCTCCCGGGGCCTCACTTGTCACACACGCAGCTCGGTCCCCTCCGTCCTCTCGGCTGACAGGGCCCACGTTACCCCTCACTCTCCGTTAGCAATCTCTCTTTCTTTGCGTTGTTGCACCCCTCGTTCGGGCCGCCAGGTTGCATCGGCACGCCAGAGGCAATAGCCGTGGGCCCGACACAGGTGATGCACGGGCCTTCTTACATCTTCGATCCACTCTTGGGCCTCTTCTTTCCCACCGGCCGAGAGTGTATCGCGCTCTCCCTTCCCGTTCCCTTTCTCCCTTGTCTCTCGGCTCGAGAGCTTGTGCTCTCCTCTGTTAGCCGTGTGTCGCGCGATCGCCTCGTCCTCTCGATTCTCTTTAAGTAGCATACAAACTGGGATACAATCTGAAAACCTTGTTTCTGGCGACCGATTCAAGTTAACTCATACTTCATTGCGTTCTAGCAAACTATGTCATCAGATATCAAAATGTAGTAGTTATAACTTCCATCAACATCTAGGCGCGTGTTAGTATCTAAATTAAATCTAGGAATAGTCAAACATGTAATGTCATGAAACATAAAAATAAGGATTGCTGATTGACTTCACTAAACATTTTGTAGAAATTAGTCAAGTTCACAAATCATTCAATATATGTATATCCTGGTCTGTACACCTCTTTATTGTATCTGTCCCCTCGTCGGTAGCAGATGCGCGGTGCGCCAATCCGTATACGCAATATCGAACATCCTCGACTTACACGCCGCGTTGTAACGCCTGTTATTGTCCATCTATTACAGGTATGCGAGTGAACGACCGATGATCAAAGTTTCACGTGCTTCCTCGATCATTTCATGACCCAGGGTCGTGTCATCGATGGACTGCCACTGATTCGATCTGCCGTCCCGACCAACTTGTTTCATGTATCGCCATAAGCGAGCGCCGCAAGTGGACGCGATTCTTTGTCGCTACAATATAGCGGGACATCGTCGTTTTAAACGAGGCAGATGAAACATTAAAGTGTCGTGCGATTTTTAAATACGACGATCGCCTTGAAGATATGGATGATCATTTCCCTTCAAAATCGTATTTTAATATGTGTATAAAATTTTGGCAAGTGCAGCTTCGAACATACTATGAATAGTATTTCTTCGTAGTCGTTCTGATTGTTATTATACAACAAGGATTACTAAGCTGGGATTTGTGTTTCATACATTTTCGGAGATTTTTAGGAATGATCCAGGGCGATCACCGAGTCGGAGAAAGTAAACCGCGGAGTAGACATATTTCAGGTGAAATGGATAAATCCGGTTTAAATTCTTAATGATCCTCTTTTATCTCGATTGTTGAAAATCTGCTTGAGTTATCAAGCAAATGAGATGGATGGAAACAGACCGAGAAAAAGAGTGGAAGAAAGAAGCGGAGGCGGAGTTGGAGAAGAGCGGAGACGAACGGAGAGCAGCAAAGAAATTAATTGAATCCCTCGTAGCGACTGGTATGAAATAAACATCTTAACGAGAAATATGCTATGACTGGGGGGGGGGGAGGAGGGTACGCGGAAGAGGCGAAGTCCTCCAGTTAACTTTTCCAAATAGGAGCACGTTGATCGCGAATAACTTCGCCATATATGCGAGCCTCTGGATGATCTCGTTAATTGATACCAAATTCGACTGCAAAGCGCCGCAACCGCGTCCTGCTGTAATCACGTTTCACACCTCTGACAGGATGACGCGAGACAAGAACAGTTACGAACCTTTTCGATACTTAATCGGGAAAGGAATCGGTTGGAATTTCTTACGTAAGTCGCCAAACCAGATATTATATTCTAATATTGATCCGAAGAATTATTTATAATTAGTCTCATTGAATTGATCATTTTTGTATTAATAACCGGCTATACTATAAAAAATCTGTTATCTCATGATGCGACTACGGCGAGTAAAATTCCTGGAGTCAACTATTTAAAAATCGATGTTGCGACCGATATGAATCGATAATCTCATTTCTGCATAAATCATTCCTTACGGTGCTTGACAATATGTGTGATAATTAAAAAAACACAAAAGAAATCCAAAGAGTCAAGAATGCGAATCTGTGTCTCGAGTTTCACGCATGATTACTTGCAACTGGAGGAGCGCCATTTTTTTCTTTAGACATTATTACGCGTGTCCCTCTTATTTGCATCTGCATGCAATACACTGTGTTGTAATAAAACTGAAATCACGCGCGCATGCAATCTGAAGGAAAAGGAAATTCAAACTTGTAATTCTTATTTGTAAATCCTTACACAGAACCGTAGTCATTATAGATAAATTCATTGCGAATCCGTTCCATCGACATTTTTTTTCGTCCGACCTTTAGCACAGATTATTACGTCTCATCGCGTCACTAATGACAGACGAACGTGTTTCTTCGGCAATCGACGCGATTACGGGCTCAGTCGTCGTCCGGCGGATTATCAAAATTCCTCCTGGGGTAAATCTGATTATTTGCAAAATTGCAGCCAAGTTCAAAATTACCGCGAACCAGCAACACCTGTCGACACGTAGCGACGATCGAGTTGCATCCTATCGCGTCGATGCATTCTGAGTTATGCATTACGTATCCGTTTGCGAACATACGTGGATGTTCGATACAATTGCGCGGGACAAATGATCATTCACTGGAATATTTCGCGATGAGAGGTATGATGGATAATCGATTCAATTATTCTGCATTTTCTGAAGTTTACTCGTGATCAATGATTGTGTTTCGACTTTTCTATGCAATCGTGGATATATGAAATATGATAAGAAAATTCCAATGAATATCTGGCAACGTTTTAATGTTATTAATGATATTATTATGTTGATACTCGCTTGATATTAATATTTGCACTATCTCTTAATGTTGTATAATAAAAACGAAACAACAAGTTAAATTAAACAACGTATTGAGCTTTTGAAAACAGAATAATATTAATTCATCCGTATAATACGATTAACTTGCAAATGGGCCTTCATAAAAGGTTGAATAAAAATGCATACTGCTATAAAATATATATTTTTAACCTGAACTCTCATTTCAATAATTACATTATGCTCTTCAAGTACCATGCCATCCACTTTTCTCCCTCCTCGACCATGCACACAGAAGAACCCGCCCTTAAGCGGAGCAGACATTCCTAAACGATGAACGCAGTTACGCTCGCGATAATCGTAATCCACCTTTCGCTGAATGCGTAATTCCGCGTTGACTGTAATACCATGAAGAGTACCGGCTGATATTTCCGAATACTCAAACCTGTTTTCGTGGTAACGATGTTGAAACAACGCTGACCGCCTTAATGCCCGCTTAAAAAATTCCCCTCGATATTCTGTCCTCTCTTGATACCATTCTACGAGGGTTGATTGAAATAAAACATTCGTGGCTTAATATGAAGAAGCTCTCTCTCCCTGTCTCGTGAACTGACAGACTAGGATCGTGAAAATGTTTGCATTTAGAGAAATAAATCGTCCGACTGCACATCAAATAAAAACAATTGTTAATCGCAATGCGGAAATCGGGACAGCCTAATTGCCGCAACAGTGAGTTCGCTCGCAGAAAAACCTCGGGGCTAGCAAAGAATCATCAGAACGATCCCGGCAAAAAGACTTGTTGCTTCGAGCGAGGGTCGGCCGCTCCGGATTGTGTAAATCTTCTCATTTGGAATGCAGTACATTATTCCCGAGGGACGCCCTAAGTAAGTAGCTTCTTTAACCGAGGGATCCTCGTAGCGGGCGAAATTTAATTGGTCTTTTTACCGTCTGCGCCCACCGGTATCCGAAACGAAATCCTTATAATCTCGCGATGAGTCTCAAATCGCAAACAACAGGTGAAACGAGCAGGTGAAACGCGTCCCTGTTTCCGTCCGTCCACTTTTTTCTCGTTGATAATACAACATGTCCCATGATTTTAATTGATCGGTCTAGTTTTGTCCGCTCGAACGATCCTGCATATCTCACATCACGCAAGTGTTTCCGGGACGCGACGATGCATCATGACAGTCAGTCCGTTTACGTTAGATCCTTGGACGTTAACGGAGCAGGATATCTTCATCCGAGGCGACTGGCTTAAAGTGTCGCGCTTGTAGCCGCAATCATCGCGACACATGTGCTCGTGTTGAGGCGTGGACCTGCACGTGGTGGATTGAACATGCAGGTGGATAACCTTGGGACAGGACTCTGGCCTGCGCGCAACTCATTGACATCGATAAGTCAAGACGAACTCTCTAACCATGCTGTACTTATATTAGACCGAAGCTCTTTTATTGTAATAAGTTGTAATTTCAGTTGATAATGTAGATATATTACAGCGTACGATGTTCATTCACCCGACCCTTTCCAAAGTTAAGTATACATTGGCAACACTACAATACGTAGTCAGTGCGTAGCGAATGAAATTCCGTCTTCTATCATTAATTCCTTGTAACTTTCAACATAGACGCGCCGGTCATTGATCGAAAAAGGGTATAGTTAATCTCAGACAGTATACGAAGAAGCACATACTTCAGTCGCCGTGAGAGTTTATCACAGTGCTCGATCATATTTCTTCTCCTGTAATTCCTTCTTGTTCTCCATATTTAAACAAGTCACCCGAGATCCCATTGCAGGAACGTAGAATCGATTAAAGTACAGCATCGGGACTGCATCCAGCAGCGCAAAATACGAGTAGCTAATGATTATGCTTTGACCGGTATCAATTCATCGCTCAGGGGTATACCAAAGTATACCTTCACTGTACATGGTACATAGCTTTCTTGTCTTTCTTACTGTAAATATAGTATTTGCCTCGTAAACAAAACTTGTTTCTAAAATTACAAGACAGACGTCAATATTGCTGTTCCGTTTTTAGTTAAAAAATGTATTATAACACGTGCTAAAATGATTTCCTAAAAATAAAGGCTAATTTATACTCCTGTTTCATGTTCATTCATTCTTGATTGTATTGTGATATCAGAACTAACAACTAAAGTACAACTGTCAATTAGCAAGTACTCATTAGCAATGAAAATTAGCTTATAAACCCGAACTTGTGACCAAACGCATTTTTGACAATCATTAAGAAATCTGCAAAGTTTCCTTTGTCTCCGCACTTCGTATCTCGTAACTATACGTACAATAATCAGGCATGGGGTGCGTTTCCAAAGAGTACTAAAAGAGAATCGCCACGAGCGATAGCCTCCCGTGGCGACAACGTTGTAGGCAGAGGCTATGATTGATATAAATTAGCGTTTACGATGCCACACAGGAGGAGATGCGGAGAGCGCGGCCATTCCTGCTTCGCTGATCCACCACCGGCGGACCTCGATCGTAACCGATGCTGTGATAGCCTCCGTTCGCGTTGCAATTTCGGGATCTCAATTAACGATAATTGGCGGCTACCGTGGTAGCCGAATCGCTCGACGCAAAATCGCAACCGGTTCATTCATTCCACGATAACAGGGACAAACTTTTCTTATGTATCGAAACTGAAACGGGGCACGCTATTTAACAATGTTCACGTTTCATTGTAAAAAGTGCGACCGGTTCGGAAGATGCACAGATGTACGATCCTCGCCTTTGAGAGTGGTGCAACAACTTTTATGTCAGTCGTATATGACTGTGCCTTATAGTATCACTGTATCATACGTATACTGTATCGCAGCGGCAATTAATTAGAAAAGTGGAATGAAAGAAAATCATTTTGAATTTTTACTGCATTCTAATGTACGTGAACGCAACTATTTAATAAAATTCGATTGATTGAGATCTGACTCGGTTATAACGCCGTACGAATTGTTGCAAAACAGAGATTGCATGCGTATGTAGTTTCGCTTTCCATCATTTACCGTGTAAAGCGAGACGAACCGGCCGATTCCGGATGGACAAACGTTCCACCGAAGGGAATAACGAACGAACGGACGCAACATACGAACGTTGTGACCGCGGCGCGGCGGCCTATGCGATGCAGCAATCTAGCCGCGTTGATTAGAGTCGTATGTAGAATCGAGAACCGGATTCCAAGAACCTGTTTCCATGTTCACGTAAGATCCCCGGAGTAATCGACTGACGGATCGGAGACCGTTCGAGTCAGCGACCCCGACCGACCAAGACGCCGCGCCGCCGCCGCCGCCGCTCGCTCGATTCCTAGCGCACAGCCAGAGACGCGCCAGCATGGGCCTCCGTCGACAGCGTCGCATCGCGTCACGCGTCGTCGTCCCGACGACTGGCCTCCTCTTCTTCCTTTATCCGCGCATTTCTGCGGGACACCGTTTCTTCCATCAGTATCACCATTCACCGTGTGCTCGATTCTCCTTCCAGTTAGGGCTTTCAGAGATATAAGAGTAAAGTGCGACTCCCATTGGCTACGTTATTTATATTGAAGAACAAACATGAAATAACGTCAAGTTACTTAATTGTAATTATGTTATTGACACGTTTTTATAATGAAAGCGCATGAAGCGACGTGATCATTGAAGAGACCATTGATTGGTGGTAAAATTGAGGAGCGGTATAATTTCAAGTGGGAAGAATATTATATATATAAAGAAGAATCTTAGAAAACTTTTATTAGATGTGTGTAATGTAGATGATAGGATTTTGAAATAGTAAAATTGTTGCCTATTATTTTTATATCATTGTCTCCGTTTCATTAGAATCTTGCATGTATTCGAGACTCTGTAATAGACCGCTACTAGCTAATAGATTTTCATTATTTTCAAACGATTCCACAATTACGACCGGATCGCAGCAGGTATATCACCTATTTATACGGGAACTACGTGCAAATATGTGGTGGCGGGCTCCCGCAAATTGCTTTTCAAAAAGCAACTCAAGCTTCTTCGTGATGTAGCCCCTGCTACGAATAATGGCCTTTGCTTCAACGCTTAACGTTTGAATTAACGATCATTTCTGTCCGGAGTCTTACCTTTATCATCCACAATTTACGAATCACTTCCCGCAGCTGCTTTAGCCAGTTTACTATTGCCGGTGATTAAAGTGTCTTTGGTGTTTGGATTATTTTCTGCCGGAGTTTCAAGTTGTTTTAAGCGTCTGTCTAATGTAGCCAAGTATGAATTAAATAGATGCAATAGAATGTCGTTTGTATTTATTGCTACGAACTTGCAGGAAGGCTCTCTTGATTATGTTTTTTTATAGTTAGAAGTGATTGAAGATTTTGATGTATGTTAATACCGTGCTCGATATTTTTGAAAATCATACTAACTCATATGTATAATAAACATTTAATGAATTAAATGATATTAGATAATATAGTTTACGTATTGAATGTATTCAGAACAACTGAATTCCGTCATACATCGTTCTCCAATACATAAAATATACACCATTGACTAACCGGCAATTACATCGTCATAGAAACATCTGGTTTAGCAGGTCAAAGCGTTCGACCCTCACACCTCGGAACCCCTTTCTACTCCATTCTTCCATCAAACCCACATCTGCTTCGCTCGAAAAAGATCTCGACAAAACTCATGCTTATACTTATACATATGTATTAGCAATCAGCCCCTCGTATTTGCAAATATAAAAGAGAGAGCAATTAATTCGGAAATTAATTAAGGATCAATCTGACATTATCTCTTAAGTGTTACGCGTCTAGTAAATTCATTAACCTCCGTAGAAAATAGATCAAACATTTTATCGATCCGACCTCAATCTTCGGTACGATCTCAAAAATGATCGCTGGGTCAAGCCCGTCGACGGGATTCCGGTCGTTGACTAGTTGCCGAGTTACTCTACGAGACAATCTTTGCGATTATCTCGCAGTGGGATCGGCCTCTCGATCGACGCGGTTCTTCGAGAACAGCTAATACCGCGGTGTGTCCAGAACAAAAAGAGTTCCAGCTGCTAAGCTCTGGAATCTTATTAATAGAGCCACTCACGAGGCTTTTATTTATGCGGTGAGATGCGCCCAGGCCCACGTCGACCAGTCTATTAAGCGTTAGCAAGGGAATATTATCTGGGCTAAATATTTTATCAGTGGGAAGGTGTTAATTATTTTTTTCATATACACGCCGCGCCGTGAGACCCACAACGCATTGGATTCAACTGAGCTCGACTTCCTGCTAGATAGGAAATCAGGCATAATGCATGAGGATTGCGCGATAGTAAATCGAAGCTAGTCGCGAACGAAAAGGAAAAACAAATTTCTTGACAATATTGCTCTGATAACGCGAATAACGACTTTAGATTAAAGTTGTTTAAAAAATCATGTTTATCTAATCCTCGATATTTCTGGTATGTGTAATAGGAATGTGGAAACCGTAAAAGTTTAATACTATCTCATTACCCAAATAAATTGATAGCAGCAACCAAATCGATTATCGTAGTGTAAAAATCTATTCCTGTTTAAAATAATATTCTGTGCGAGACAAAAAAGAACGTATCATTAAAAAGAACACTTTCGTTGAACCTTTCTTAAACTATAGAAAAAACGGATGCAGTAGGAATGCAACAAGGATCTTTTATATTTTCTTACCCATGCAGCTTTCAAGACAAAAAGACAATTCCGTGAATGCAACATGTGTAACTGTTCACAAAATCGTACACAGCCAATTGAAGACCCCATCATGCAAGAACCAAACTTATTTACCATCCATAATGCATTCTTTGCGTTCAATTCTGCGTAACGCGTCCGGAATCGAGGCGCGATCTCACGGGAGGAGGAACAATAATATAATCGGCTTTTATCTCGTCTCGTGAGCCACTGAACGCCTCCATCCAGCCTCGAGATCGTATTATAACGGTGTTCCGTCGTTTCGACGACGAAGGGCCGATGAATAAGCCCCGCGGCTCGTTGCCTTTCGTTTCCACCCGTCTTGAGTCAGGAGTCGAGCGTTAAGCCCATTTTCTGCAAGGAAACCGCGAGCAATGGGACAAGAAGAAGAAAAGGCAGAGAGTGAACAGAACAAAAACAGGGGGGTAGGAAGGGGGAACCACCTTCCACCTTCTTTAGTTCGTCGAAGGCTGGAAGAGAAGCTGCGTCGTACCTCAGTCTCCGGTACTTATCTTCCCCTCGCAATCGGTGCAATATATTCAGGGTGCAAAGCGTCGTTGTCGTTCGCTGAATGGACGTTTTCACTTAAAGTCGCGTTCACTCGGGCCGGACAAAGGGATCATTACCTGGGGCAGCGGGAGAAAGTCGGCACGCCGTAGCGGACACTTAAATACGCGGAATTCACGCCCCGATCACGTGAATACGGAAACGACAACAGTTGACAAAGCGCAACCCCCTTGCCCGACGTCGCCAATTAAGGTAGCCCAATTTCGAAATTCCACTACTCCTACCGCGACAGCTCTTTCTCGCAGCCAGAAACGAGTGGAAATCGCTTGTCGTTGCACCCCCCTTAATTAAGATTCGTCTCTGTTTTCATTATTCTTTCCTGGAACCTTCTGCTTGGAATAAAAGTCAGAAATAATGATCTCTATGGATCTTCGATCGAACAGATCGGTCTTATCGATATTGTCGGCAGGCTGGATGAGTACTGTTAGAATCTCTACGGTAGAAGAAAGATACCTGCTGCTCTCGAGATAAATTGTTAGGGTTAGTTCGTTAGTTCCCAGATAATGGATCCATTAGCGGTGTCTCTTACAGGGACACATGTTATGTGTGTGTTCTTGGATGGTGTTAAACTGGTGTTGGCGGTATCATAGTTAAGGAAATACTGATCTAATGGTAGGAAAGATCATGTAAGTAATTACTCTTGTAAGAGAAAACTGTACATTGCTCTTTACTTGAATAGCCTCATGTAAAAATTGCTACATGCTTGTGTCAAAGAAAAGAATTTTGTTGAAAATTCTTGCTTAATAGTTAGATTCGTTTGCATGATAAATTAGTAGATGACAGTAATTAAATTGATATACACTTTTGGGAACTACTTTATTATTGGAAATATATTAGGTTCCTGAGTTTCATATGAATAGCTTTAAATATTTAGTCACGGATAGTTAATGCTTTGCGATTTTAAATATCTAAATTATGTACATTTGCATGTCTATGTTATTTTATTCATATTGCATATAATTTTCTACGAAAAAGTAGTATTGGCTATTCGACACTGTCCAAGTGAACAGCACTATATGTCTCATAAAGAAACATTATACCTAATAAATTTCTCGTTTTCAACACCAAATCATCATAGGAATGAAAGCATACATTAAAGCGCAGTAAAGCATAATAAAAATATACTTAAAATTCCATTCTCACGAGTTGCCTTTTACTTAGGATCATATAATTACAACATCAAGGAAAATAGAACGATATTTACTGAAGCTACTTTTCACAGGCCCATTAACGGTGCTTCGAACGTGCTTCTGCATTTCGTTCGGAGTGATCAATCAACTGAATGACAGAGTGCCGTCCAATAATAGTTTTTGCAAGGAAAAACATATGATTATTTCTCTAGTAGGTAATTACGACTTACGTAAACAATATCCATCATTTTATAATTATAAGGATGATGAAATCAACTTCCAAAAAACTAAATTTTTAAATATCTAACGCTCAAATACTAAGATCATAATTTAATAATCTTGCCTCTCCGTGAAAAAGTTCTCTCGTTGCTCATAACTTATACATGAATGAAGATATTAACGAGGCTATTTTCTAGTTGCAGTCCACGCTTTGTGCTAATTTGACAAAAAGTTTGTGACATATGTATAAAGATAGAATACTAAAAGACATAGGTATACATATAATTGTTCAAGCAGGAAAAATGCGTTTCGCAAATAAATAACAAGCATCGAAACGGCCGACGTTATAAAGCCAAGTCCACGCGATTTCTTTTCGTGTCAAACTTCTTATTATGCATCACAATGCTATCTTGAAATGGTTCGCGTTTGTATCTGCTCGGGAGAGGCATTCATCCTCACCGTTGCGACACCGAGCCGCGGATAGCTGCTACTCGTTTTGCTTTCGGTGGATGCTAGTTGATCTCGCGATAAATTAATATCACGATGGATACTTCAAACGAGGATATGTCGCAATAACGCTTAACTCCGGGGACTGTTGTGAAACAGAATTGCTGCGTGTACGAGAAACAGTCAACTATTGTACGTTTCGAAGCGTGTCGCATAATTGCCGGTGACTAATTGTATTCGGTTGTACTATCTGATGGATGTCTCTCATATTATTCTTCAAGATTTAGATGCGTAATTTAATGGTTAAAGGAATGAAGATGTTGATTAAAGATTGACATCGCAGCTTGTCATTTAATTGTATGCCACTTTTACTTAAAGAGAAAATCAAATTTATTAGAAGTCTCTAACAACTGTCGGCCCTTGTTGAAACATTCGCTTCTGTCACTATCCATGAACTGTTCATATTTAAAATAACACCAATACTAAAAGACTATGTAACGGTACAAATGAAGAACGCAGACAGAACCTCTTAACAACGTATCAGCAGATGACCGTCGGTCTCCGCCTGCAGTTCCCACGCTGAAAAAGCGGTCGTAAGTCAAATTAATCAACCGCACCTAATAATTAGCATTATACTTGCACGATCGCGCATCATGGACCGCACGCTATTATTAGCTTTTAGACCCTAATCGCACGACGGGTTGGAATATTTCATTTACAGGCAAAGGCTGTCTTGTCAATGAACGCTACGCGCACTTGGGACAATTCTTTCGCTTGATATCCGTGCATGTCCTTCTCGTCCTGTCAATCACATTGCAGTTTCGCGACGCAATGCAACGAGTCGACGTCGACGATTCGACGGTTGATGAAGTAGCGCGTCGCGGAGTACACGCACGATATCACCTTCGAATCGATTTGTGTATTCAATTTACTGTCAGTGTTCATATATTAACGTTTAGCCGCGCGCTGCTTGATTGCTGGGGACGTGGAAATAAATGGTAGTTTTGCCGAGGTATTAATTTTCCACCTGCGCGGCAGACCGATTTCGTGGTCGAGAGATGCGGATGCGTAAGCTGCGTTCAATTTCCGGAATTACGCAATCCGCAAGGTGAACTATGAACCCGCATTCGCCACACGAAGTCGATGATTCGAGTAATAAAATGATTAAGTGGAAAAGAATGTTTGTATTGTAATATGCTACTCAAAAGAATTATGGCATTACGAAACTTGTGCCGAAAAGATTTATACATAATTCATAATGTACTTTATACACATCATTGATCTTTTCTGCATTATTTATATTCCAGGATAACAATAATCGGATTAGAAGTTATTAAGTACATTTATGGACATACATATATTTACTTGTAACTACCCTAAGAATGTTTGAAAATGGCATTAATGTATCGCATAAACTCGATTCGAAGTCACGCACTCTCGATTGTAGCCTCTTCTCTTTTCTTAAAAAAATTGATAAAATATACGATCATATTATGGGGACGATTAATTGGCGATGCACTATCGCCAGACGATCGGTAAGGCAATGAACGATTAATATTCATTAATATAAAAATGCCAATAGATGTTAACCAGCGTTGTGTCCGCGTATAAAAGTCCATGTTTCTTCATGCTAATTACGTTATTGACATATATGCTGTAGATTTACGAGCGTCTTTTAACGCGTCGCGAGACAGCTGCTGAGGCGATTCACCGTTTATTTCTACTTGATTTCATCGTCGATCGTCCGATAGGGCAGAATTTATACGCTTTCAGTATGAACTTGCTTAATGATCGCGACTAGTTTAGTCTGATAATACGCATACGACCGTTCATGCGTCCGTCGTAATTAATTAATTGACCCTTAATTGTCACCGGCCGTCATTGCAAGGCTTGTTTAATATGGCCGATAACAAGTAAGGCATAGATTATCTCCTATATCATAAATCTTTCGGGAGAAACAAGAGATCTCTTCTCATTTGCGTAAAAGTTACATTTCGATCCAGTGAAGATTTTTTAATGGTTCACTTCTAACGTCACGATTTACAATAAATCTTTTATCGTGACATCAAATATTTCTTGGTGCAGGTGTGTCACGTAAGTAGTTTTGCTAACGAGTTTAAGGTAAAGGACGAGTCACGCAACTGGAACAAGTTATATCTTTTTCTTCAGTCACGGGAAAGAAGAACGAAAAAAGACAGAAACGGAAACACTTGAATGATTTAAAGGAATACGCCTTACTACTTTCTGCATAAATTAGACCTCCGGTTTTTAGCAAAACGAGCAAGACTAAATTCTATCTTTACGAATAAACCTCTTTTGACGCACTTAAATGTGAACATGCAATAAAAGTTATTTTCATGAGACGAATACTTACAATTCATACGTACACAACGTGAAGAACGAGATCATTCATTTGTGATGGATTTAATAAAATAGAAGTTAGACGACTACTCTGTACTACTCTGTATTTGAAAAGATGCTGTATTTAAAATATTTTATATCATTCAAGGAAACAGAAATATTTTATTAATCAATTGAAATTTTCTTAAAACATTAACTTTGGACAAAATTTGTATAATAAACAATCTATAATAATAAAACATATTCAGGCCACAGGACCTGAACAGCATGATCACCTTGCGTTCGTCGCAGGGGCCAGTGACTCGTCGAGGAAAGAGGCGATCGGTTCGCCGGTTTTGGGTCGGCTTGTTTATGCCCGGCGCGGCAACCGGCACGTCCGCCTGGCCCCGTGGCGGCCAACTAAATCACACCCCGCGGATCTTATATTAAAACAAATAATTAATTCAGATGCTTGGCGCATCGGGTGGTCCTGCGGTCTCGCGGCCGTGCAAGCGAGCGTCGTCACGGAACCCGACCAGACCGCAAGACGCTTTTGTCCGTCCATCCGTGCAACCGGTTGAGCAGAGGGGAGGAACTGAGCGGAGTCACGCTACTGCTTTAACACCACGATCCTCAGCGGGGGTTGACGCGTACAAACGTCGAACGAACCAACCCCTCGTGCTACTCGGAAATCTGGCTTTGAGCAAGAAGATTGAGTTAATTATGGGACGATGTGCAGAAATCTGAATTGTTCCGATTATTATCGGGAGTTAACTTTGCCCTGCGATCTTATAGCAATCAGCTAAAATTAGATTGCAATTCGGAAGTGATGTATAACATTACATTACGTAAAAAGAAAAAACTGGTACATACTTGACATATTAAAAGATTATTAAACCGCTACTTATGTTTTATCGATTATCATTGCCCTTGACCTGATGAAATGTAGATACACAATTACGTGGTATTTGAAATGAAATAGGAATTTTAAAGAAGGCATGCATACAAGTCGACGACCTTTCTATCGTTCGACTGTAGCATGCCTTACGTTATAACTTCGCGTTGCGAAACGTATTAAGGAAACGAATGAACTTTCGCGTGAAATCCCTACACAGGGTCAACGTGTACATTGTAAAAAGCCAAATTTGTTGCTGAGGTTAAAACCCCGCGATTAACTGTGCTATGTATGTACTATTATACGTGAAAGTCGATAGTTATTTGTAGAAGTGATTATACTATCCGAGGGAATAGAAGGGAATTTTTATATTTATTAAAATAGATAGGCTCTGAGAATGTATGAAGAATGTGTTATTACTGTTTAGATTTTATAATATGGATTTAGTAACAATTTGCAAAATAAGTTCTTGAGTAAAATATCCAAGCGTGAATGTAAATGCTTTATACGTATGATGCTATTCCTTTCTAAAGTATAAGTTGACTGTAAACTTAAGTGAATGTTACACATTCCTACTCAAAATTATTGTTACTGCTTGAGCAACATGTTAACAAATTAATGATATTGTTATGAGATCGCATGTTATAAACAATAAATAAGAAGGGTACTTCTTGGATCAAACAATATTTGTCATGTTTAACGCAGAGAGCGATTAAACTCAGCATACTTAATAATAAAATTATCCAAAAAAAGATCAATTTCTTACCTGTACTTTAGAACAGGTTTACTACAAGACCCAAGCGACATTGCAACGAAGTTGTGCTCCCGCCAGTCAAACAGGCTTTTATGGGATAAAAACTGCTTTATAAGCGTTTCCCCTTAAAGTTCATGAAATCACTTGACACAATCTACACGAGACACATAAATACTGGCTATCAAATCGAATTCACACTCTCATTCGGTTTTTCAACTTTCAAATTCTACCTAGCCAAATATAATACTAGGCGTCTACAATACAATTTTTGGATCGTCAGTATAAAAAAAGGCGAATTCATCATTTTCATTAATTTCATTCTAATTATTATAAGTATACCTATATCAATAAAATCAAGGAAGCTTAGTCTCCCTTAATATTTCTTACGAGAAAAGTCAATTAATTATCGGTATGAATGTGCTTCGAATAACTTCGATTTCGTGAATTGGCGCAGTGAACGCAAACTTGTACACTCGGTTTTGACTCTTCTTTTCACTTCGGGCATCATTATCGACACAGAGGCCGTTCCGTCGAATTCGTGCCGAATGATAAACCGCACCGCTGCATGCTTGAGGAATAAAGTTACATGATATAAGGGTGCAACCGCCGAAAGGAGTTATGGGAACGTCATTGCCAAGTCGCGAAAGAAAGCGCGCGTGTGACGAGGGATAAGCCGAAAGCAATTGACCATCCGCTCCAATATCCACCGGGTCTACGTCTCCCCTTTTAAAATACTCTCTTCGGTAAAGTATGCGCAAGTGTTGGAACATACACTGTATTTTTTTTTATTTTCGCGAAAGTAGATTAAATGTACATTACGTAAATTTTCATAATTTACTAATTATGGATCCTTTATGACGGGCCATACGCACTGTTCAACTTTCTCAAGTAGTTAGCGAAGAAAGCAATTTTCTTGAAATGTCATCTTTTAACTGGAAATAAGCAGGTTTGCTAAAAGAATTCTCCGTAACAGTCGTCGCTACGGATCGACAAGAAATCCTTTCGAAGAAGTCGATAATGAACTAAATGAGCAAGTGCTTCGAAACTTCTGCCATTTGTAATGGCGAATTATTGGAGGCCGTCTCGGTATTGCAAGTCACAGTTTCTAAAGAGCATCCGACTGCTTTCATTATGCCTGGAAGTGAATGACGACTACGTAGAAAGAAGAAACGGCGAAGGGTTAGCAGAGAGGGAACGGCTCAGGAAGTTTATGAATTTCACGAACGCTTGCGCCCTCGTTTCTAATGTTCCTCGTTCTTTATGTCGCGCGGGCCGCCCTATCGCATTCAGTACGCAGCGGAAATCCAAACGCACACCGCGTTCGCAGCGAAACGATTTCTACGTGAGATGAAAGTAATCAGGATAGCGGATCGTTCGGTTTTTCTTGTTAATGCGCGCAGTTGTCGATTAAATTGCTTAATTTATGATTCCGTGGTCGCTTCGCGTTCCTTCGCGATCGATCAGAATTTATTTCTTAATTGCGGACACGAGTCGAATCAAGATCGTTCTCCGATGCTCATAAAGTATCCCGTAATTTTGTTTGACACTTCACATTGATATCGATTTCAACCCAGAAAGTAAAATTTTGTAAAATACGATGTTCAGTGTCGCTTAATTATTCTGTGACTGGTCGCGTTTTTTCGCGCGACTGAATTAACACGCCTCTCTCGAACTCATGTACACGCATAAAAACGCAATTTCCTCATAAATGCTGGCTGAAGTAGATATTGCATCACCTGTCGTGAACATTAAAAATTCGTTCGCAGTTTTAAGAAAAAAAGAATTCGTACTATTATACAAACGAAAACTACCTCGTTATCGCGTGCAACTTGGTACACAATTTTAATTAGATGATTTTTTCCACCTCGAATATAGAAAAAGGAAATGAGAAAAAGGAATGGAAAGGAAAACCGTTGGCCGTCGAGTAGCAATAACGTACCTACTGCTCGATTATGACGTTCCCGACAGCGCGGCACTTCATTAAACTCGTAACACTTCCCGTTTATTTATTCCATTATATAATGGTCTGGTACCCACAAAATAATTAATACGTTTTTATATCTTTCTTCTAATTTTACTTCATGATTACGCGGCATTTAAACATTAATTATTGAACTTGGAATACTAATATTGAATAAAATATACTTCTGTTATAATCGCTTGTATTATAGTCACACGTACACGTGGCCGAACGGTGCTCAACACGCGAGCCAACGACGCGTGATGCGAAACTTTGACATAGATTAATAACCGATCCCTTTTGTGTTTAGCTCCCTGCTTTTTTTTACACAGCTAGCAGGCACCCGCGTTTAAAGCAGCCTACGCCTCCTCTTGCAAATCATGCCTCGGCCATATCTTCCGTTTTACCCACCAGTTGCAATGAATGCCTTAACAGCACGAAAGATAATCGAGTGTTGGCTTGGCGCGGAACGTTGCCGTATCGGACGGTGAATTGCAGAAACATCCCTTCGCGCGAGACGCGGTCTCGTTAGCGAGGAGGGTGACTTCGCTACTGCAAAGACGAGGACCAGCTTCGAATTATGCAGATCAGTTGGCACGGCTTAGGGTGACGCATCCTCTGACACAAACGACGTTTGTTTCCCTTCCGGTTGCTGTTAATTTCAGACGGGTAACGTATTATACGTCCCTCAGATGTTCTTACGCTACCGTTCAAAAATCGCGGATAAAATACGTAGAAAATTGTCAACGAAAAGAATTATTGCTTACGGGTTAGATCCGTTTATATTATAAATTAATTGAATTTAAGAAATATGCTGTGAATTATTTACGAAGAAATATACTTAATGTTTCTAGCAAAAATGGCATATTCGTATGAAATCTCATTATTTTCTCTCCAAGTACCTCTGAGTGTCGGAAAATATTTGATCGCGTCGAACAATCCAAAAAGCAAATGTTCCAAAGTGGTTCAGTAAACTCATAGAGTGATCTGATTCTCTTCTTGTTTTAGAACGAACTGAAAGAACGTACCTACTACTCGGATAACAAGTCTCTAGGAACTTCTATCATTACCCATGATTCGCAGAAATTAGTGTGACTAGGATGAGCGTATTTCTCCGCGTACTGATCGCGCGAATAATTTCTCTCACTTGCAGGTGTTGAAATAATTAGTTGAACACTCCTTTTCATTTACTACTTAAAGTTCTATGTTCAAATCGTTGAATGAAAGCAAACCATCAATTCTCTGCGTTTTTGCCTGTAACCGCTCTTTTTCACGATTTTTTACACGATCAGAAAAAAGAGAAGAGGAAGAGAGGCAAGTAGGTAGGCACCGTCCGTTCGTCCGTCCGTTCGGTTTTCTCGGTGTGCATGCCGTCACCCGTTGAGCGATAAACGGCGATTTTAGCTCGGACAATGACGCTCAATGTAGCGTGACGGGATGATACGTTGCGGGTGCCCGACCACCCGCTGGCTTGCTCCTATACTAGCCAGCCATAGGGGCCGCACATCATTACCCACCGTTGTTGACACTACCTTATAAACGTCGTCATTCGGGCTCGGGGATGTGTGACGGACAGTCAACACCGTAATGCCACGTCACGGTTGGAAGCCAGCGTTCGATAGGGGTAGCGCAATTTCTTTCCGTTCCCGGTGGCCGCCCTTTTAGTCGATAACGATAATCATGCGTGCACGCAAATTTATGTAATTGAACGCATGCACGATATTAACATCATCATTGTTTGTCAATAGTAATCATTAGGAATATTGCTTTGGCTAATTAAATGGATATCGGTATCTATTGCATTCCTAGATTCACTGAAAATGATTGCACGAAATATCTTCATCATTGGACAGGACTTATTTCATATTATTCGTACCGAAATTTGTGGGCCGGGTATGTCTTATCAGTGTACCTTACGTAAACACTGACGAAAGAAAAAAGAGTAACGAACCAGTGAAAAGGGAGAAATCGAGGCTGAAATATCTCCGATCCAATAGACAGCGCGCAAACGGAATATAAGCTCCGATAAATCCGGCGCGCAGTTAAAAATTGATACAGTAGTTTCGGAAGTGCACGGGGCCGCTGCGCCGGTTAAGTTACGTATGTAGTCAACGATAAACGGAAGCCCATATCGATAAGTATCGCTTGTACAACACTGGGATTCGGTGTGTGGGAGAAAGTTACGGGAGCGGCGTGTAATATAGCTATGGTATCGTAGCGGGAGCGGGAGCGACAGAGAAAGGGGGTAGTAGAGCGGGACGTAGACGGCACGGCATAGCGGCGTAACGGGAAAAAGCCAGACAGAGGATATAGTCAAGGGAGTGCAGGAGAGATAATGGCAGAAGCGGGGGAATAGAGACGAGAGAGAGGCATAGATATACGGCTATGAAAGAAGAAGAGCGAGAGATGTGGTCGCAAAGAGAGAGGAAGAGAGGAAACGAGGAACGCGAGAGGTAGCACGGGCAAGTAGTCGGGGTGGTAGTGGTTCCGCGGCCGGGGGTGAAATAATGGGGGCGGACGAGCCCGACTCGAAACATTGATGTTGCCCAGCGCGGCGCGCTTACAAACACACCGACACCAATCGAGCATGGCCTTTCCTATAGAAAACCAATCCAGGGGGCTCCGTTAGCTAGACGGACGGTTGGTATCAAAGGGTGGGAAAGGGAAGGAAGACGGAGCGGGATGGGGGTGAACGCTGTACCGGAGGAAGAAGAGGCTGTATAGTATACACGAGAGAGGGAAAAGGATATACCTATATATGTATATACATATAGTGTATATGTCGTATAGCACTCTATGCCGTCGATGTGGCTCGTGTTTAACGCCCTTATAAATGTGTAATGCGTATGCTTGAAAGGGTGAAGGGTGCAGGACGTAGCCACAACTCTGGTCGCGTCTCTCTCTCTCTCTCTCTCTCTTTCTCTCTCTCCGCGTATCGATAAACGATCAATCAACCGGTACACCTATGGACCAGGTCGGTAACTAGATAGACGGGAGAGAGAAGGAGAGGGAGCGAAGCGGCAGTGGCCGATGCGGAGAGACGTTGGCTGATTAGACGAAGAGGTGCAAGAAAAGGTGGGACGGGAAGGGTGAAGGGGACGGGTGGAGAGAGAACGCGGAATACCACGATGGTGGGCGAAGATGGGTACGCGAGAGCAGGCACGGAGAAGGGGTGGTAATGGGAGACGATGGAAGACGGAGAAATGGTTACTGCGATGAAAAAAGAGAGACAGAGCGAGGGTGCACGAGGCAAGAGAGCGCGGACCAGGTTGGCAGAGGGTGGTGGCCCGCAGAGTATCGACCCACCGTGGAGGAGAAGGTAGGTAGCTAGGGTCGCCGTCGCCGGGTTTTGTTACTATAGGTGTGCTCCGCGTTCTGCCGTCTATGAGAAAGCTACGTGGAGACTTTTAGAGATCAGGACGCACCACGGAGGAACGTCAACTTACTCGAGGTGCTCCTTTAGTGACGACGATATTTTCTTTGTGTTTGTCTTCTTTCTTACCCTCCAGTGTATATTCCATTAATGATTAAAGAAACGTATTTTATATTCTTGATTTCTTATGATCTGACATAAGCTTAGATTTGTCTCGATTTAGCTGATCGAATAATCTTTTCGCTTCCATTTTCACTCTGGATATCATTGTTATTTTTCCCTTCTTCGGTTGGTCGAAAAGAAGAAACACGTATATCAAATTACCAATAACGCGAAGAACACGGAGTTCTGAAAATTCGCACCATTAACGTTCCAGTCAGCGTGTTGTAGAAGTAGCTGCGATTGCATAAAATACGCGAGCCCAAAATATCCTCCGATACTTTGTATTCATTATCACAGTGGTTTATTTTTTATCAGACAAAGAAATGCTTGCGATTGTGACTGTTTCGAACTGGCACAGCATCCCTTCCCGTGCATCTTTTCATACATCCTTAGTTATCTCGCCTCTTCTAGCCGGTGCATATATGTATGCATTCGAAGAAACATACCCTGTTCGAACTGCATGCGCACTGGAGGCGACGATGCATTCAGAACGTTCCGTACCAACAGCCATTGTGGGGTCAGGTGGGTCGTCGGCAGAAAGCCTGTTGGCTGGCTTCGCGGGGTGTGGCCACATAACCATAGCCGCAATTCCCTCTTTCTCTCGCTTCATATCTTTCCTTCTTCCGTTTTCCTCTTACTCCATATACTTCCTCTTTCTCATTTCATATTTCCCAGGCTTGTGTATCGTTCTGCATTTCGCATTTAATTTCGCTCTGTCCTGTAAACAGATTCGTATCCCAAATCGTTCTGTCCCGATGGTTAGTTCGCGATGCTCTCATAACAATAGTTTCCGTCCGCTTCGTCATTCTGTCACGTACTATCAGGCTCCCACCAACGCACCGGTTGCTCGTTTGCTCGCCAGCCACGTCCCTCTTGCCGCTTGTAGATTTCGCGAGGAGGCTCCAGGAGGGAGGGATACGCGGTGCGCGTACGGCACTGAGGGCTACCAAGCAGGCGCATCGTCAACCTATTACAATGGCCAGCCCTCCTAAGCGTTTCATTGTCATCGTGTCGTGCGCCGCTCTGCCCATGCGTCGATGCGCACAAACCATTGTTTTGCCAGCGTGGGCGGCCCTCTCGGTACCGCGACGCCATCGATGCCACCGTTCCAATGTCACGGTAGCAACACCGCCGCTTTGTTCAACTATTTCGGTCGCAATTTCCTTTTATCGAAAAAATGTCGATACCAAATGCTACATAAAACGTTTTAACTAAATAAAAGATATTCTCTACTCATGAGTTCGAAATAACTGGTAGCGATAAAGATCGCAAAGATTTTCGCATACCTGCCTCTGCACGATATCACGTATGCAATAAATTACCAATTAAAAGGTTCAGTCGGCGCCGTTTCTGCGTCCGTCGATGATTTAACGCTTCGGGTCTAACATAAGGAGGTTCGGTCGCAAGCAGCGTGATTCTCGGCGACAGACAGGCCGCGCACGAAATCTCGTTACGCGGCCGAACAAAACGACGAATTCCCAGTGAAAACCGTATTCATTAATAATGGGCTCCGGGTATCGTTGGATCGCGGCACGTAGATAGCTAAAACCGGTCGCCTGGGATAACTCGACACGCGAATCTCCGCCGGATAAGCAGGCATCGTGAAGTAAATCAGATCTGTTCCCTCGCGCGTCCGTGCATTCTTAATGTGATATACGAAGAGTAGAGTAGAGACAATCAGACGACGGACTTATATCCTTGGATAACGACGCGATCGAATCTAGCCGGCTTTAACGAGCCTTGTCAAAATGCTAAATAAAGGGATCATAATAAGAGCTAGATCGAAGATCTATTGGAGCCGTTCTGAATAAATATATGCGATTTATTATCTTTTTAATCGTTGCAGAGAATAAAAGATATTTTTACTATGAAAGTATAGGCCGTCTCGGCATTGCCATAAATACAATCCAATAGCCAGTCGATTTCGTTTGATAACGGTTTATCCACCGGGATTGAGATTGGACGACTAAATTGACGCTTTCGACGCGGTTTTTCTTCCTACGTTCATTTGTTGTAACGGGCCGTGTGTTCACGCTGGAAATTGCAGTCTTGTCGCTTCGAGCATCGCGATCCCCCCCTCCCCTTCAGGCCGCGCGCGCGCGCTCGATCATAGCGGCTATGTGTACAGGCCACTGTTACGCCTAACAAAAATCGTTGCAATTGCGCCAATAAATCTCCCGCGCTAATACCAACCCTGGAGAAACAGTTATCAGATGCTCGAGACGTGATACGGCTTTAACAATTTCCCGGCTATTATGCTCGCCGGTTCATTAGCGATTCACCGGACTCGATGATCTAACTGAGATTCTTCCCATGCCGCTCAGCCTGGTATTATGGTAACAATATATCGGCTCGTAATACATTAGACGTTTACGCATATGAAAAGATGCCATGTATCTACCGTGTTCAGCTATGCATTCGTGGATAAAGATCGAGACGTGTTTCTCTGATGTTTCTATAGGCATATGGTTTATTCAGGAACATTGTTGGAGCCTAGTAGCCATGTTAATTACGTTGAGTGGTCTTGAAAGAAAGAGTGATACTGAATAGTAACGGCTTTGATGTTAGGTTTGTAAAGAAAATAAAGTTTAAAGCATTCGGAATTGTAATTTTAATTGTGCTCGTGCTATAACTGGAAGTCTACGAACATTATAGAGTAGATATAATAACTATCGACTATAAGGTAAAGTATTTTTAATTATTTAAACATAAATCATTCACCGTTGTTGTGATTACAATTATGCTTATTTTATTAAAGTCTCATAAATATAATTATAATATCAAGCAGAATAACTGTATAACATGTAAGGGAAACTGATAACATTAACTTATTAACAACGTAAGATTCTAGATTCCATATAGAACTGAAAAAGAATAATGTCAATTCACTGCTCGTTGAGTATCATCGTCTTCTCGTGTCTTTCAATCGCTATCTTTTTGATTCTTTCCCACAACATCGGATACGGGTGTATCGTTCGCGCGAAGTCGGCTCGATTCAGACGATACAACTCGCATACCTCGACGGCAACGACACTGGCTACTCTCAACTCGTTCGGCATAACGAGTGCGACCTCCCCAAAGTGTGCTCCGTCTTCTAAATGGCATACCTCCTTTCCCGAATTCGTGTAAATAGCCACCGTGCCGGTAGCGATGAAATACATACAGTCACCCGGCTGATTCGCCCGAACGATTACGTCGTTCGTTAAAAAAATTTCGGATTTCAACAGCGCAACGATTCGTCCTAACAGCGACAGTGGCAAATTGTTGAAGAACGTCACGTTTTCGACCAATTTGCGACACGAATGCATACTGATCTCGTGACGCATTTGCGACGACAAAGTATGAATGATTTCAGATTCTCTGAAGAATTTGTGTTGAAAACGAAATTCGTAGTACTGGATGATTCTCTTCTGAGTAGGATACGGTAATTGCTTGTGTCTCATGTATTGTCTCAGTTGAGCCACCGTACCCTGGTATCTGAGTCGAGAACTGTTGACACCCTTGAAGAATTGCATCATACGCGTAAGGAGGAACCAGGGCGCGATAATTCCGAATAGTTGCAATACAATGATCAGATATATGTCACCCACGTCCCGTTGATCCGTGTCCAATAAGTTGGACCTCATGAAAGTCGATATAGCCCTAAGGGTACTGTACAAATACTGTTTCGACTTGGACCGTTCCCATAGATCATGGCTGTGTATCCAAGAATTGTTACCGGGACGCTGAGGTAATTTCCAGGATGTCGTTACTATAGGCACCAGCCAGTGAAGGCAAGTTTGCCAATGTAATAATATTATCATACATACTAGTATTAGATAAAACTCTTTCAAGGCTAATGGGATGTCGTAAGCGAAGGCTAATTTGTTAAAATAGATGTTAAGGGAGAACACGCGGAAGAGGCACATGAGGGATACCGTTTTCCGCATCACTGTCAACTCGACGAATTTGGTCGCGAAAAATAGATCCGTGGGGAAGGAACCACATAGGTCTAGGAGAAAAGTACTGGACTTCATGTAGTGGTTGATTATATTTCTTGGTTCTAACACCACCGCGTGTAATTCTTTGTCGAAATATCTAAACATGAAACGAGTAAATAGCGTTGGACTCTTCGTATTGTAGTAAGTGAACCAATTTCTGCTCACGTTACAATTTCCACTCAATGGCATTATCTTATATGTACTCATGAACCAGTGAAATTGTGACGGGAACAGAAATTGGAACATTTACCGTAATAGATAGATTATACTGTGGGGCAATATCAATTACATTAATCTGTCGATATTAATTCGATGTGATACTTGCCCAGTTAATAAATTGATAAATATGTCTCCGCAGCAGATCAACAATAGGAAATTCTTGCTAATGTTCCACATCCGTGACTTATTTTCCATTTCAAATGCGGCCAGATAGGGAACGAGCAACAATACACAAGTTATCACAAAAATCATCAAGAAATCCCAGCAATTTCTGAAATAACAATCTGGGACATAACGTGTCGAGCAAGTGGACCGGATGCGTGAACAGTTATCAGAAACTTTCACGAAGTGATTTATCATTATGTGAACTGCATTTGAATTAGTAATTATATTGTGTGACACTTCTGCTTATATCATTAAATAATTTTTCAGTAGACTTTTAATTAAAGTTCATGATTTTCTTATCACATACTTGCTGAATTATGGAAACTATTCTACCTGAATAGACTGAAGGGGTGAATCACGTGTCCATAACTTCGCCAATGACGACGCTTCTCGTGAACTATGGAAGCACTGCTTCGCAGATATTTATGCGCTGCTGGGTTCTTGCGAGATGCCAATAAAGACATACGCATGCAATCGTATAGTATTTGAAGCGGTCTTCTGCCAGGAAGGAATGATATGTCCTGTTCTTCTTCAGATATGTCGCAAGCGTGTTCTGTGTGCTGCATCATTATGAAGCACAATAATATATCGATATATACAGAAAATGCTAAAGCGGTTAATTTTTGAAAGTGATTAAAGGGAAAAACAATATGGTAAATAAAATTTCAACTTCACGTCGTTCTTCAGATAACGTAATACATAAGGTATAGGTAACGTAAGATAGAATAAAATAGTTTCAATATACAGTTGTCACAAATGTAAATTTTTAATCTGTAATGCTACAGGTTTCAGTGATTTAAATTTGCAATTTGCAAGAATGTTAAATATCAAGTGGTATCGTTCTGTTCAGTAATTTTTTATTTATGACATGAAGGGTGTTCTGGCTTTCCTAATATCATCATAGGTACGAAAAATCAAGCATGATTTACGTTTTATGATATTCTTTATTTATCTTTATCAAAGGGTGTCTTGGCCTGGCCAATATCACCATGGGTATGAAATACCAAGCAGTTCGAATAGATACTGTAGTGCCCTCTATTATGAAGAATACGAATATGTGCTGCATTGGTACTTTGATTTTGGTGGATGATGATAACACAGGAATGATATTCCGATATAGTAATCTCTCCTCGGTATCTTTGATAATCTCTTCTCGGTGTCTCGGTGCTGTGACTCTAGTAATCTCTTCTTGGTGGCAGAATGTATCTCCGTTAGCTACAGTTGGTGTCTTCAAATTCTATCTGTCCATGCACTGAGGAAATATTATCATCACCACCGACGAGAGATTACCACCAAGGATATGTTACCAACGAAGAGAGAGTGCTAACAAGTTTTAATGGAACTCCGCTCGCGCGAGAAAAAGGTAGGCAATTTTCGCCTTCCTCTAATCAGAGTAAAAGTCAAGAAACAAGATATTTTCATCAGATAGCTTCGTCTCGGGCCAATATTCCTTAAAATATTACATGTCAATGTCAATTACATTTATTTTTACTTGTAAAAACTGTTGTGTAAAAATAAAAATAGAGTGACACAAGTGTGAGAAATGTTGAAAATAATTGCTATTCTATTTTCGAAGCAGGAATATCGAAGAAACTATAAGATATCTTCGTTTCTATGAGTATTATTACTAACTCTCGACAGATATAAATAATTTCAACCGTTTGCATTTGTTAATTTATTTACCGAAATACAGAAAAACCTATCCTAAATATCTTTAACTTCGAACTAAGCTTCAGATTTCAAATTCTGACGAATACAATAACGGAATGATATAAGATGGGACATGCAGTAAAAATAATGCAACAGAAATCGAATTCACTTGCAATGCAATTGAATTCTAACTAAAATTCTAATTAAAATTCTAGCTGAAAGCAGAAAAGCTGCTGTCTCGTAGTTTATTTTAGGATATTTGAATTTTTATGGAACCTGTCATAGATTGGTCGATATCTGAGACCTGAGGTCGATATAAAGAGAAATTATTATACTTCAAATTTGTGCAGATTTAGATGGGACACAGGAAATGAATGATTACATCAATTTTGAGACGTTTCGAACTCTTTTGCGTGGAATGAATTGGCGAAACTTAATTTAAAATTGCTGCTTGTTTCGTTCCATAAAAAAGGTCAAACTTAAAACTCAAGGACACGGGATCCTGCACCAAGATTCGTCTCCATGTGTTCGCCTTTTTCCTTGCATCTCGATAATAAATTTCCGAGTCGTACGCCGGCGTCGTGGAACTCCGGAACGATGTTATGGACGATGCTCGAGAACAAGAAGAGTGGTTACACAGGCTACGCTCGCAACCCTCTGCACATACTAACGTGGATTTATCGAGCCCATCCTACCGCCTAACGACGACTGACTGCAGACGAGTCTATACCAGAGGTCGACAGAGATGGACAGAAGGATTGAGTGAGAAAGGGTGGAAAAAGAGAGGGGGAGGACGGGGGTTGAAAGTTACTCTCTCCGTTGGCTGTATCAATATCTCGTTAGGAAAAACGACGGAAATAAAAGCGGACTACTGAGGCCGGCCCTTGGTACGCTGTGCAAGTAAAATTGTAATTTTCCATTTCGTAGTGACGTATATATTGTACGTTCGCTCATTTACGATGATGATTGCATATAATTCAAGAACATACGCGTGGAACATATATAGACAAGTATTAAATAAATTGGATAGTAAGTAATTGATAACTACATGTTTGAAATTAATACCACTTAAAAGGTACTTAATAATTGACAGCCATTTGAAATTCGCGACCCCGATTCATTTTTGACTGTGTTAATTTCGTCGTATGAAGGCAAGATTCGAGAATAATAATAAATGTATGCCACGTTTTCTTAATATTCGATTAATACGTTTGATTGAATACTTACAGATTTTCTATAATTGCCCAAAAATCGGGTCGAGTTTCATTATCCCAAACTGTTCGTATATTACTACGTAAAGAATAATGTTCAGTTGAAGAATAAAAAAGGCAATTAACATTTATTATTGTAATGGCAGTAGTACATCACGTGGAAAAATCAATTTGCTGCTAAATGGTCTGTGTGATTTTTATTAAATACTTACGGTTGCACATCGATTTCATTACCGGCAAGCGTCGCGTTTCACTGTTCATTAAGCCAGGAGTCTCGATCTTTTGGATCTCGTGTATGTTATAGCAATTTGCTACGTATTATCTAGCCAACTAGAAGTTTAATCGTAATTTAAGGTTGGCTCGTGTTAACGAGCATGTAGCTGAGTTACGTGAAAATTGGAATATTAAAAACTATTAATAGAAAATTACATTTACTAAAAGTTATTATTATTCATACTTATATGCCGTGTACTAGCTTGTTTTAAAAATTACGGTCCCATTAATTATACTAACTTTGCCGTAGCCGTAGTAGTAGTAATGGTAGAGTAGCATGCAAGAACGTATTTAAGTGCGTTTCCAATGTTAGGAGCGGTGTGCGAGGTCCATGGAAGATAGAAATGTTCTTTGTGATGACAAGGCTTGCATTTGTTATTGAATTTCTTACCGTCGGATTTATGGACAACGAAATTGTCTTGCATTAATAGTAATTTCGTCTGTAATATGAAATCAATCAGCAAAGGTAGAATAGATAATAAGTTAATCGATCAAGGAATGACATCACGTCGCGGCGGCATAAATATGTTTCAGGAACATCCATCAAAATGTCGTGAATGATGCGCTCGAGGGTAACTATGCTTTGTACCTTCGCATCGCCAAGACTGACGATGAGTGAAAGTTTCGCGCGCGATCTTTATACTAGCGCGGATGCACGAGCAAAGTTTGTGAACGAATGTGTTTGACAACGAATGTATAACGGCAGAATTTATAGCACCATGTGTTATGTTATCATTTGTTATCAAGATTTACATCGGAGAACCGTCGTAAAATTAAACAAGTCTAACATCCTTTGCATTCTGAAAAATTAGACAACATTACTTTAAGGTGACTTTATGAAAATGCAAGACGTTGCAAATCTTGATCAAATTGTAGTATGTTATTCTTCAGATGTGCATATTCTCAAAAGTGCATACATATTTTACCCTCCGTAATTTAACCCTACGAGTCCCAACGCAGAACGTTAGCATCCAAACTCCTCTTGTTAAATACTTGTGCACATTCCACGGAAGCTATCTTCCTCAACAACCCTCTGAATCACAAATAATCAAAGATATCTTTGTACAACACTAACGTAAGTTTACAATTCAACCCTATGTTTGCATACACGCATTCGGTACCGGCCATAAAGAGGCCGCAACTAGTGGTCGTTAGTACTTACGTTTGCGCGTCTACACGAGCGTTGTACGCGTCTACACGCACCGTGTTCGCGGGGGTGGCGAACCTGATTCGTTCCGCGAGTCGAAAACGGCACTTCTACTGTCTGGCGGCTGGCATCCGGCCAGTCCCGTGGCCGACACCCGACCCGGCTTCGAGGGCCTCGGTTTCGCTGGTTCACGATTCTCTCACTCTCTCCGTCCCTTCGTTCCGTTGTTATATGAGGATTACCGCGTGCCATGTAATTACGCCAGTGTATCCGACTCTTTATTGTCGGTTCGGTGGTGCGGCATTTGCATCCCGTTAAACATCGTAAACTTGTCAAAGCGAACTGTTACGCACAGAACCCCGAGTAGCCAAGCTAGCTGCAGAGCTACGGTTCGTCTGCCTACAAAGCGCAGTTCAGTCCTATCGGAACCGTCATTATTTACGTCGTATTGACGGCTATTGAAAGTTGGGCTTCAATTAAGGAATTAGGTTTCTTACAGTTTTATCTGATTGGTATTTTGTGATGAGATAAAATATGAGATCTGAGTAAGACACTAGTTAAAATAAAGCTTAGAGTTAGCAAAGGCTAAAGGTTTGAACCGGAAGAAAACATCGTTTTTAACACATTATTGTACTGCGCATCATGAATGCATAAAACGGCCTGGTTATACCATGAAATTTTCATAACTCACGCCGCTTGCCGTGAATTTATGCCCTGCCTGGTCGCATTGCTGGCATTACACCTCCCACCCACCCTTTCGTTACGCGACATTTTATCCAGCATTTATGATCACTATAGGCTAAGATCGTTACCTCTATGCTCATATTTTTCACCATTATCGGCTAATAGGGCCATAATTCGTCCGACATAAACGAAAAAACGCGTTGGCCACGCATCCCGATAATAATCCACGCCGCTGTGATACATCCGACAATTTAGCCAATAAAGCCAACGCTGCGAGTGCGGAATACAGCTTGATAAAATTACGTCACACTGTCGGAAGTGACGTGAAGGAAATTTTGAAGGAAAAATCACCAGACCTTACGGCAGCAGGTTTTAATCCTACTTTTACTATTATGTACTTCCATTTTTCAAGTTAACCACCGTATGTATTTTAGAATCTCTAATTTTCTACTTTTAACCTTTCACTGGCATATTGGGGTCACTGATAAATATTATAACTTTTCTTTTATGCAAATGTAGAAGATTTTTCATTGCTTCATTCTGAGTATTGTATTTCCATTGCATATCATAAATAGTTTAACTTTTCAAGCCTCTATCATTTCATGTATTAACTACGAATAAAATATCAATGTAACGTTTAGAGTAACACAATTTTTTGCACCTTTTATTTCAGATCTATTGTGACCCGAGTATACTAATCACATTTGTGAAAAGCAATAATCGACCGCTGCAAACTTAATTGTGCACACTTTTGAAAGTAAAGCCGAAGATCACAAGATAAAAATTAATTTAAGATCAAACGCAAGCTGCGAGGAAGGAAAGAATATTTCATAATCAGCGTAACACTTTGAAGAGAGCTTTCTTGAGTTTCCATTTCAGGAGAATCTTGCGAAAATATGATCAACTTATCGTGTTTGCCTGTCGGCAATAATCTATGCTTTAAAAAAAAAACTGATGGGCCTTTGATCACGAAATTATTTTGTTAGCGGATAATCGGGATAATATAGAAATTGGATAACCAACATCCATGTTGCTTGCGGCTGACACTTAATTCGGCAACGAAGCGGCTTGTGAAATGACTCTCAAGATGGTTGGTCGCGATTTAATGAATATTAAAAGGTATCCGCGTATATCGAGTTAGAATCTGTGGTCGCAGTCATAGATAGTAAATTGGGAAAGTTGTTGCGGCCGTGGGGTAGGATGAGAGAGGGGTAGTTCCGCTGCCAGAACGCGTTTGTGTCTTGTTGTATTATCTTAGAAAGTTCTTGACATCTTATAAGTTTCGAACTTTTGTTATATACCTACGTATTCAAAGTTGCGGTGTGACGTTGTTATTGAATATGAAAAGAGTTACGTACCGTTCGCTCCCTTATCGAGGGCTACAAATTCTTCACGACTGTTGCCCGTTTAAACTATTAACACAGCGAACGGGAAACAGGAGAAGAATAATGGAAATATTTTGAATGCTGCATGAATTATTTCTACAGAGAATGCAACTAATGAATTAATGGATTGATCAGAAATTAAATTATACTGTCACAATACATGTTCATTCAATGAAACCGATATAATTATACAATCTTTGGAGCTAAAAGGTTGTCCGAGATATTTTTGCAAATGAATTTTTTAAACGATCGTAAATGATATAGTATTTGCAGGTCATACGATGGACACGAAGCAAGCGGGTGCAGAATTCCTGTCTTTTTAATTACAATAATAATTTCCAAGAGACGAACCGCGGAAGAAATTCACCGTACAATAGAATTTTCATCAAGCTAGAAATGTTTATTGTTTGCAGTCGGAGAGGCCGCGTTCCCGGACGTTTAATCAACAGCGAACGGGCGGCGCGGCGCGGCGCGGCGCGGCGCGGCGCTCCGCCAGTGGCTCATGGCAACTGTAAAACTCTCGAGACGGATAGTACACACTTGATACATTCTTTGCCGAAGTTAAGGTAAACATAAACTTTGAACCCCGCTGAGAAATAGAGAGCTAAAGCTCTGCTGAAACGCTGGGACAAAATCATCCTGAAATTCCTTAGCTTTCGACTAATTTTATATAAACACCGACAAACAAAAGTATTTCGCCTGACTGTTCTCCTGCAACCTTAGTTTTCTTAGAAATTCCAATTGTTTTTAACACCCAAAAGACACTGTTAGGAGTTTTCATAGTACATGTTTGTTGATCACTATATGTATGTAGAATCGTATGCAATTTAGATTAACATTATTCATAGTTTGTTCATGTTTTTTCATTATTAAATTATTTCGATCCGTTAAAACAATGACCCTTTTACATTCTCTAGCGTTGGTATTTATAGTACAGCATAAACGTTTAGTATCCTTCAAACGAAGCGAACTTCTCGTAGCTTCATATCGTGCATTTATACAGTTACTGACACGATATGCATATTCTAAAAACCACCGTTAACCTTTGTCAATTCATTGACTTTCATAACTTTGTGCGTAACGAACATGTCTATATGTATGTACCTGAAAACATACAGGGTTTCGCGTACGAGGTGATTGAGGGAAAAGTTCGATAACGAAAGGACTCTGAAACTTATTTAGGAAATGTCAGTATTTAAATATAGTTGATACTGAGCGAGTAATAAGCACTTATACAAAAATCTTTACGTTATCACGTCGATTTTATTAGCCGACGGAAAAATTCGTCCGAACACGGACATCAACCGTAATATGTAGGTCAACGTTTTCGATGGCGATTTAAATTAGCCACTCCAGATCGGAGAGGTTCAACCCGTCTCTTTGAATATACCGAATAAATGTTTAAACACGAGAGGAATGGGGTGTGTACACAATGCACAGCATCGTGAATTAATTAAATTCCAATTCATTCTAAAATAAATAAGTTATAGATGAAATCTTTGATCGCCACGTTATTTAAGCTTTTGTAGAACCTTGTTACTATGTATGTAGTAACGTCGTGTTGTACTGGATCGTTTAAGTCTTTAAATCCTTTTTGTTTTTGTGTTTTAAAACGTCCCAAATAATTCTTAAAAACTCATGTTACCTTAAAGAGTATCGAAATTTTATCGCATTTTTCTCAAAATTATGCTCAGAAAATGTATTAAAAGTTTTCGTAGTCTGACTCCTGTGTACTATTAACACAATGAGATTATATAAAACACATTTTTAATTTGACAGTTAATTATTAATTCCTGAAATTCTTGAGTAGTTTCACAACGTCGACGTTCAATTTGATACGTGGTAGTGTTACAAATGCGTGGATCCTGTATAATTGGCACGTTATTTTGAAAATTCCGCGTAATAGAGCCAGCTATCACGGAATGATGAGATATGAACAGCGGTATAACGAAGACACGTAGAAAGCGCAAGCCGCAATATATCATGCATAACAAGTGACTAGTCTGACTGCATGCCATACACGGGCTGTCTAAGGGATGTTATTGCGTCAGACACAATCAGAATCATATTTCTTACATGACGCACAAGGGACTCGACTGTCTTGCCTTTCATTTTTAAAACGTCTCGTCGTCGTCATCGCCACCCATCCTGGTGAACAATTTTTCTATATCAATATTTGCAACCACATGAACCGCGCAACCGGGATAAACGTTCAAGGTTTTTACAACGCAAGAAAAGAAGACATGCTCCATACCACCAAACACTGTAGCAATTACTACTCTGCTATTCATTTAACCAGTTTACGACCGGACCCTATATCTTTTATATCTAGCTAGCTATGTCTAGAATAAAACACAAAAACGATTGTCATGAAAAAGATAATACCATTAAATTTCTCTCGCTGCATTCTTTAAAATTTTTATTACACCGCGGAAACATCTGGCAAGTACAAGTTAGATCGTGGATGTAACAACAATTTCTACCTCGCTTAAACGATTTTCGTGGATTCGTGCCATGCATGCAGAAAATTTCTAACTTCATTGTTTTGCAAAATATAATAAACACGTCGAGTCGTCGTACGTGCCGTGAAACTTAACGAACCGACTGCCCGCGAAATCGTTTTGCGTATTCAATAGAGCAGCCATTATTAGCCGCAATAAAAAGCTCACTAATGTAAGCGACAACCAAAAATAATCCTATTTTAGAATCTGATCAATTGTGTCGTTAAGTATTTATCTCGATGCTAATTGAAAAAATAATTAAATGTTTCCAATTGGATACCCAGTCGACATTTGAACCAAGCTAGATAAGTATCGATTGAATCTAAAAGTGGTTCGATCTACGGCAGGTTACCATTTCAGCACTGAACATTCGACTCGCTTGAGCTTTAGCCTCGAGTTTCGGTTATCTGACCAGTATCGGATGCTCTTCCAACCGATTTGTGTCGCCCAACTAGAATCCTCAGGAGATCGAAGTTCCACATAGGCCATCTTTGTTGAAATCGTATTGAATCACGGTTAATCCCGTTGACTTAGGACACTACTTTAGGAGGCGTTAAAATGGTACGGTTTGGAGTGGAATAGAATTCTTTTCCGTGAGTATGTGGTTACAAAAGGGTGACAACTTCTAGCCGTAAATGAAATGAATTGAACTAGCAGAACTGAAAAATGATGATCGATTGACTATAATTAACGTCCATTCCTCTTCTAAAATTACCGAGATTTCGTTGAAACGTGATTTTGGTGTGCAATTTCTTGCAACTGAAAGCTAGATTATCACGGCATGTGCGTACGTGCGAAGGAGAAAAAGAGACAGACAGGGCGGTTGTCTCGTTACGCACGAAGTCTGTTCGATACATGTACACGCGGTTTGATGCATTAGAATGATGCGGGGTTTCTCGTCTGCCGGCCGCTATTCGCGCAACTGTGCGGTGAAATAGCAAAGGTGCACACAAACCCTCGACGTGTACATCCTGCAGAAATTAACGTTTCCACGTTACGTCATGCACGCGCCATCAGATACGAGTGCAAGGATGGTAACGGCCGATTAATTTTACACTGTACTACTAGTACGTGCATCTCCTCTTTTCACTTTCCCACTGCAGCTTGTTAAATACTGGTCCTCTTACGAGTGTATATTAACGCAGAGTAACTATTACTGAAAATTAGGGAGCTGAATTTAATGAATTCCTTACAAGAACGGAATAATTTGCACGTGTTCGGTAAGAATAATAAATATTCTGAACTTCTGAAGACTTTTCCGAACATAGGACTTAGCAGTGTTAAACTATGCAAAAAGTTTTGGTGACTTATAAAGACATGGTTTTTAATAAAGTTAGAATTGATACAATAATTTATGAAAAATTAAGGATCATAAAATCTAACTTAAATAAGATAGTGAAAATTTTGTATGATTGGTATTGTAACAATTCTTGCTCATCATTTGAATAGGCCAGGATCTTCTTTACATTATTCAAATGTACTTTCTAGAAAGTTTAAAAGGAAGAGAATTATCTACATGTAGAAGTTACACGAATGTCTCAGTCCACCCGTCTATAAAGCGTACTCGATATGATGATAAGAATTTTTTGTATTTTTAAAAAAAATTAAATAACATCCAAGATAACGAAAGTTACATTGTTCTAACAGAGCAGCAGGTATCTACGCTTCGTTTAATCCGACGACAAGATTTTTCGTCTACAATAATGAAATGCTATACGTTTCAGCTGTACAATTGTTTGGTATTTTTCCGCTTTTCTTAATATAATAAATCGTGTACCGTCGAAGATGTTCAATTATTGATTGAAGAACCGACAGCAGTGAAATTTAATGTCGAATTACAGGTTCCGCGATAGAAAGAAGAGAGAGAGAAACGGAGTTGAGACAGGTATACCCACGCGGTTATAATCGTGCGTTTCGTCGACTGTGAATTCTGCATAGGGACTCGTGCATTAACGAAACGTAATGACCCGACAGAAACAGCCTCTCGCATTCACTTTCACCAACAAATATACCATGTACGTGTGCAACATCACTGCGATACATTTAACGTATATAATGTGTAGGATAATTTAGGCGAAATCAGAGAGCGTGGCTCAAGCATCTATGAAAACGTGAAAATGAATTCATTTTCTAACTGATTATTTACGTATTAGAATACTTCCTTGTATATGTACTTGTGTAATAAGATATTTTATGGTACGAAAACAGAAAATTTGTT
>NW_017131600.1:0-71687 GCF_001652005.2 Ceratina calcarata | reverse complement strand
GATAACGAAAGTTACATTGTTCTAACAGAGCAGCAGGTATCTACGCTTCGTTTAATCCGACGACAAGATTTTTCGTCTACAATAATGAAATGCTATACGTTTCAGCTGTACAATTGTTTGGTATTTTTCCGCTTTTCTTAATATAATAAATCGTGTACCGTCGAAGATGTTCAATTATTGATTGAAGAACCGACAGCAGTGAAATTTAATGTCGAATTACAGGTTCCGCGATAGAAAGAAGAGAGAGAGAAACGGAGTTGAGACAGGTATACCCACGCGGTTATAATCGTGCGTTTCGTCGACTGTGAATTCTGCATAGGGACTCGTGCATTAACGAAACGTAATGACCCGACAGAAACAGCCTCTCGCATTCACTTTCACCAACAAATATACCATGTACGTGTGCAACATCACTGCGATACATTTAACGTATATAATGTGTAGGATAATTTAGGCGAAATCAGAGAGCGTAGCTCAAGCATCTATGAAAACATGAAAATGAATTCATTTTCTAACTGATTATTTGCGTATTAGAGTACTTCCTTGTGTGTGTACTTGTGTAATAAGATATTTTATGGTACGTAAACAGAAAATTTGTTAATAATGAGAATGCTTCTCGATGTAGATGCTTGCACGAACAAAAATTCGAAAATTAATGTACTAATTGTAGATATTAGTTTTTATTTTCTTTTCTGGTATATACAGATGGTGTGCATACGTTGGTTTTTTAAATTTTTCATATCCTCTCCGTCTACAGCAACATAAAATAACCTTTTACTTGCATCTCGAATATCGTAAAAGTTTGCAATGTGCTATCGTTGAAGAGCACGCTGTTACGAAGTTAAACCGCGAACAAGCTGAGATTTAAATCATTCTCAGGTAAGGATACGAAATTAAACGAGAACCGAGATTCCTTGGGTAACTTTATTTGAACCATTCTCCCTAATATGCGCGATATTCAAGATAACGCTCGGAAATTGCACGCCCGCGCAAGCTATTTGCATTGACCCTGCACATCGCGGAGTTTGCCCTGGCCTCGAAAGAAACAAACGACCGATGCGTTAATGCATTCTGGAGGTGTGGTTCATTACGCTACTTATGTCTTTTGCTTGTTACCGCTCGACGTAGCAAAAACCAGATATCACCGACGTATTAACGTTTAGTTGCTGATGCTAATGCGAGAGTGGTATCGAATAATGAAGATTTATAGAATAGTCGATGTAGTTACTTGGAAGTGTTTATGATGTCATTTTATTGATAAAAGCCCTTACATGCAGTAAATTGATACGATAATAACTGGAGGAACTGAAACTCTTGAGAATTTCTTATAGTACAGAATAACATTACCAATAATGTCGACAGAAATAAACATCGTATTAATTTTCACATAAGATATATGTATATTCTCTTGGATATGCAGCCCAATATGTCAGAAGAGATTTCCAGTAGCATAGCTGTCGCCGGTCGTTAGGCCTGAATTGGGTCTGATTTAGGAGCTAGTTAGGTCGAGGTTAGACGTACCTGCAGGTCCGGATGAAATATTGTTCTCGTACACGTTGCTAGAATTCCCCTCGAAATAGAGTTGTCATTTCGCTGGGAAACAGAGTTTGAATTATGCCTAGAATTAGATTCGAGTTAAGCAAACTTCACCGAACTTTCTTTTCAAATTGAAGTTGTCATTTTGCTGCGAGTCAAGTTTCCACGAGGCGTTGAATCATAATCAAGTCCTTCCATTCGATATCTGATATCGGTGTGATTATCGTATTGAGCTATAAAGAATATAGTCAAACAGATAGTACTACCGTGCAGGGATTGATACTACATGTAAAATAAGTCGAACAAAAAGGAATGACATTTATTCGTTCTTGAGAAAATTGAATATCCACTATGGTTCCAATTCAATATTCGCTGCAACGTTTCACATTGTAATACCGATTTTAATCTTTAGATTTTTTCTTTAACAGATAACGGCTATTATCACAAAAATATGCATTATACATCTAAAAAGAGAAACCATTTTCGATTCGATTCTTTCTTTGTCGACGCGAACCCCATCACCTCTGTTCACGCTCTAGTTATTCTATACAGCTCAATGGATTATCGTCGCTCAGTTTGAAATTCCGACAATTTTTAGTTCTAATCCAAATTCAAGCTGAGGTTAAGAAGAGCTTTGATGATACGAATTTCAACGAAGATTCCTTCGCAGTATGTAACGTAGTTCCCTTCTCTTTTTTCGTTTCACGCTGGACGCATACCAATTTTTCAAATTTGCTGCGGCACTAGTTTCGCAGAGCAAGTTGGGGAATATTTTTCGCAACAGGCTATCCCGGTTACGTGGCGAACGCGAAATTTCAGCGCGTTAACCGCCTAACGCGATGAAATATTTAACATCCCTTCCACGCGAACTAATTTTCCGAGCATTCTTTTTTTTTTCTTGTTTCGCAAGCATCAATTTCTTACGAGGCGTTATGAATTTCTCGCGTCCGACCTCTCGTTGAAAAGATTCCACTATGGCGAAAAACGGACGGGTCCAATTGTAAATATGTTTGCGAACAGTCTCTCGATATATGGCCACATTTTTCTCCAGATATATGACCGGGAATCATCCCCCTCGCTCTACGCGAGCCTTTAGGAAATAGTTTTTAGAAGGGATGTGATTAAAATATTACTGGAACTTTATATTTTTCTTGAATATAACCACATAATACACCGAATGATATTTTTGTTGTTCCTTGTTTTTCTCTTTGGCAATGGAATATTCACCCGAGGGTTACAAACAGCGTAACGAGCCACGCTTGTAGAATACATTAACGCATCGGACGTTCGTTTCTCGTTCCTTTTTCTTTTCATGACTACGCGCACTACATTACAGCGTATACAAAATTACGCTGTCACCATTAATCTGTGATACATATCGCTCGTTTAAGTAGATATTCGCTTCTCTGAAGAAATATGGTTTTGTGAAATTATTATGTTCAGGTAGCAAGTTTACTTTAATGATTGGGATTGGGTTTTTCGATGAAGCTGTTGACTACTGTAAATAAAATAAGAAGCAATGTACCCAAACATATAGCAAAATTACTTCATTAATCAATATCAGCGCGTTATAATATTTGCTAAATGTGCGGCTATAAATTCCAGCCTTAATTTGTTCTTTCTTCCTTTTGTTGTTATTTAACGATATCTCAAAGATATTTATCTACGGCTTCAATGATCATCATCGAAGAAACGGTCGAAGAATATAGAGGACGGATAAAGTGGAGTACTGGAAACAAAACAAAGAAAAATAGAAATTACGGAAAAGAACGAAGGAAGGAAGGGAGAGGACGAAGCCAGAGTTCTTCCTTTTCAAGCTTGAACAGTAGTGGAATGGTGAGGTATAGATGCGTGGCAAAGAGCAGTGAAACAAACGAGAATAAGAGAGAAGAAGGAGACGAGAATCGGAAGGTCCAGAATGGAACAGAATGGAGCGTGCGAGACGCATTGGTACACGTAGAGCGGTAGCTGGTGTCTATATTTTATATCCGGTACACGAGAAATGTCGCTAGGGCGCAGACTCGAGGCAATCGGGGTTGGTCGGCTTGCCAGTTACTTTTCGCGATCCACCGTGGTCGCCTGAGCCGCGGCGCAGGTACACATACGTCGGGACGGTCAGTATCACGACGGTGTTCGTCAGTTCGACGACGGATAGGGAAACGGGAGAACGTTAGTGCCGCGGGAATCGTTGCCTCATGCAGATAACCACGTTGTTTCTCTTTGTCGTAGATTATTCGCGCGCAAGGTAAATATCATAGTTCGACAAACATCGGACAATGTGTGATCGCAGGGAAAAGTAAAAGCCGTGAATTTTCTGTTCGTCCTTTTAAAACAAAACAAGCTCAGTAAAGCGAGCAACGTGTCTATGCAGAGCAAAGTAGCATTGCTATAATATTTAATGTAAACTGATGCGTGTTATTGAACCTTTATGTACTCTTACATGTATACGCGAAAGACAAGGAAAGAGGAATGAGAAGGCGAAAGATGAGCTTCCGAAGTTCTTTAGGAAAAAGTGGCTTGTGATTAATTATTTGCTTCCGCTCTACTGACGGCTCTAGATTAAACGATACAGAATTTGGTGGAACAGTTAGGTAACGTACGAATTTAGGAAATTACTTATTGCGCATATACTGCCGTGATATTGAATAAAAGGAAAATAATCTCCTTCGCATATCGTGTGACATTGAAACCTGTGAGAGAACGAATAACGTGCGGACATAAATAAGCTAAGGGTAGGTCACGAGTTGGTACAATAACAAACGTAAACCTGTATACGTGGTTACGAAGGGAACGAACGAAACGAGGGCAGTGTTACAAGAAGAAGACGAGCCGCCTTATATTTGAATCAAAGAGGCGAGAGTAAACTGTCAGCTTACCGATTGTACCTGGAGGGGGGGTCTGCATCTGCCGCACAAAAGCACAGCTTGCGCATTGTTACGCCGCGTTACCGAGCTACTTGCGCGAACCGCTGAACTGTGCCGCGCTCGCTCGGTCATCCCTGCCGAGCCAGTCGAGAGCTATCGTGCCAAGTGTTTACGTCGTTGCGCGATCAAATACGCACCACGCTGCTGTTAACCTTACTGCTCGCTCGCTGGCCCTTCGTGTACTACGAACGCGCGCTTCCTCTTTTTTACTCGTTCTTCGTACATTCACGCGTCTCGTCTTTGCTGTGTGTCGCGCGGTCAGCTGGTGATAAGTTAGTGTTTCGTTCCGAATCGTATCCTGCAAGTCCTTGACCGCGTTGTATGTGACGCGAGCAATCATTGATATCGTTTACTCGATTTTCCTCGTGGATCTTCTATATAGTGAATCGATTCTGTCCAATCGTCCTCGCATTTATCGGGTGCATCGTAGTCGTGTTTGTGTCGTAGACAAGTTCGTCTCTGAGAGATTCAATCGGGAACGAGAAACGTTGTATTCTTTTTTCTCGTCGCGTGTGAATAACAGTAAATAGGATTTGCAAAGTCCGGAGGGCGAACGGTTCGTGGATCTCACGCGGAAACGTTTCGAAAGAGAAGTGCAGTGAAATGAGAACTGTTTGCCCGGCTATTTGAAGCCCGATTTGCTTGATCAAAAGCTCGGTTCGACTGCTAATTCCCGCGCATTCGTTCACGGTATATTCGACGCGGTATCGTGACTCTACCGTTGCTCCGCGGCATCGCGTGTGCTACGGAAGCGTTTTGTTGAACTTGGTGAACTGTTTTGCACCAAAGTGACCTCCACGAAGTGCAACGACGATAAGACCATACAGCCTCGCGGTGTGATCGTTAGCATCAATGACAAACGCAGCCAGGGGATCGAATTGAGGTTAGTTATCTTTTATCCTTTTGTCATGAACGCATGCAATTATAACAAATTCATTCGCTGAACAGATATTAAGAAAAGGAGATTCCGAAATTTTTACGTCTTTTCTATCTATGATATCAGCACACTAGCATAATGTTAAGGATAGTTTGTTAGCTTTTAATTCATCGTGTAAGGCTTACAATGCGAAGGGATTGTAAAAATATATAATTTAGCCTTGAGAATTACATTAGGTTAGCCGCGAAACTTTTTTTAACTATCAGCGCCCTCAATAACCGGGCTGATTGTTCAATACCGTTATTTTTAAAACTTTGTTCTTATTACATTAATATTAGATCTCATCGGAGATTTTTTGCTCTAAACTTAACGTAACAATACCCTAAGGCGGTAGAAAAAACGCGCGATCTGAAGTGTTATAATAGCTTTTCAACGAATGAATTCCTGAATTCAAAACTAATTCTTATTACATGTTGTTTGATACGTAGACTTCATGAAAATAAATTTTGAATGGGAAAAATGGTTGAAAAGTTCCCATATTTTATCATTTATATTATATATTATACATATACTACTCATCAAATATTGCGAACTACTCTACTTTGTCTTGTGACACCGATTAATGTTCCTCATGGTGGTCTTTGAGCGAAGAAACAGGCTGTACTTGTAAACGCTTCATTTAATTAACGGGGGAACTCAGAGCCGCGCGTCACTTGAATCACGCGGAGGAGAAAGGAAAAAATCGCGCGGTTCGTTATGAGTTTTATATTTCCGGTATTTGTCTTATTCCCTGCAACCTAGATACACACGTTGCTTTTTTCCTTTGTTGTTAGAAGCATCCCGAGGACGTATCGTGTAGAAATAACGAGTATATGCAGAGTTGTTTCAGAAAGATCTGGTGGGATTTAGAGGGATGTTATATTCACGATGATAAACAAAAAAATATTCCGTTCATTTTACGGCTTTATTGAATATCTTCCCTTTTTTACACAACAATTGCACGTTGCATTATTATTTACATATATATTATGTAGCTGTGTATTTTATTTGAAGAGGGTTATATCAAATTATATGGTAATCAATTTAAAATTCTCAATTTGGATATTACACTGAAGTATACCGTATGATAAATAATTAAAAGAATTTTATAACATTACACGTAGGACGTAGCTGAAAATTTTAAAGTCGTACTATTTAAATATCCAGCCAATTTCCTTCAGTACATATCAAATACCCTTAGTATCAGAGAGAAGTTAGTACTTATCATAAAGTGTCTCCTAAGCATCTTACGTTTGTTGTCGGAAATCAGGACGTTACACATTGTATTGTTCCGAAACTGTTCTCGACAAATAAAGCAATTATTTCTCGGTGTCTGCAAACTATATTAAAGCAGATTCTTGGAGTTATCCTTAACCGCCCTTCTGCTTGTTTATTTTAACGAGCTTTGTGGACTTTTACGAAACGTTCGACCCATTTTTCGGACCACCTCCGCATTTTTAAAGCTTCGCGACTAAAGGTGATGCTTCTTTTCCTTTCCTTGAATACTTCGGAAATCACGGGAAACTTACCCTCGCGGCTGTACGGATTTGCTTCGAGTTCGCATTTCCGTCGTTTCACTACCTTTTCTTGCGGATAAATCTGGCGTTTCGCGGCCGAATTTATTCGTTTCGCGGCTTGCAATTCTCCAATCGTAGAGACGACACTTTGCTTCGATAATTTTACGCGTTTCACGACGTACTTTATACCGTTTTATATGATATTTCTGTTACGATTTAATACAAGAAATTTTTTAAATATTTTAGTTTACATATGATTCATTGATTTATTCAATTGCTTAAAATTTATGTAAAATTTTGAATCACCGTAATTTTTATCTATCGTCAAACACCGAATGTTATTAACGATTGAGTTTGTTACCAACCTCGATTAACAATTTTTCAAACAATACCAAACTGTATGGGCGTTTTGCGAAACCCATCAATGATCACGATGAGCGTAATAGTTTATTAAATTGGCGTGATATGCGATGGCGTTTTAAATTCAATTAAATTGAATTGTTAACTTTTACAAAACGGTCTTTGAAGCAAAGATCACTTGTTTCATCGTTCATGAATTTATGTCTTACCCTTGCAGGCTTCGATTATGAATGATTATATGTATAGATAGGTGCCTGAGAATACTCGTTCTTAACTATCTCATTAGTACAGGAATTTTGTGCTGTTCTCAACATGTCTCATACTGTACTGTTACATAATTATAGTAACGGTAACAATATTAATAAGTAGTGATATTATATAATAGTAGTGTTAGCAATATTCCTGTTAGTTTGTAAGGAATTTATATCACAATAAGTATGCTCAATTTCCGCGATGCGAAACTCGATCTCACGCAACTGTGAGTTCGTCGGCTTTTAATGCCTACCAGTATGGATCCGTTGACGTTTTTAAATGGCAACTCTCGTAAAAAGAGGATTCTGTTTGATATTGCGGTTCGATAACGTCAAAGGTGATCCGCGGACAGCCGATGACGCGAAAAAAAAAATATGGAACGATACGCCGTTTTGTTGGTTGACCTGTGCTTTATAAAAAGGTATACGCTCCCCCTTTTCTGCTACTTTTTTTTTTTAGGCCGCACCGATCGATGTTTAGAAAAGAGGGGTTTTTAATGCCGCATTTTGTTGCACTTTCATGCTACGTTTTATTCATGTTCGATTGTCGCTAACATTCCATGATCCCAATGAAAGCATTAAACTGCGGTGCGGAGCGCAAAAGAGATTTAACGGTATTTATTTACATGTGTGTAGATTATTGAAAATAAACTTGGAAAAGAAAAAGTTTTTAACATTGAGGATTTATATCGTCCGAGTTAGGTTGGAAGTCTTAAAAGTAGTCGTTGGAGTGAAATGGTCTTCCTTGTTTTCGAAGTCAATTTTGTTGAAACGTAGAATTTTCCGGAAAAAGCAAATTGGGCATGGAACTTTCCTGTACCGAATGATCTATACATCACCGCACGTGTGCATAGTACTTCATCGGTGCTCTCAGCGAATTATGTTTTTGTTTACTGAGCAAACCAAACGTAATTCGAATTGGGATGGTGATGTGTGTGTAGATGCATTTTCTACTTGAACCTTGCAGTAATTTTTTTCAACAAATGTCTTCAAATGAAGAGGTCAGCGAGTTCTCGGAAACTTCCGCTTCGCATCGTTGTTATTTTCAGTTTTATAAAAAGTTTCAGAATCTCTGACCCGTCAGCCCGATTATTCCCTCGGGAGAGGAGATTAAATATACAAATGTAATAGAAATTAACTGTGCTCGAGATACTTGAAGTTGCCCCGGTGTTTCTGCTTGATATTTCCATAATTGAGAGAGAAATGCAAACAGTGCTGTACTAAATGCAAACGGTACTATTTTAAATTGCCAGCGAATCATGGGCGTACGTAAGGAAGAGGTACAAACTAAAGGAGAAAACGTGAACATTTCGTTTTCAATATTTCATGCACTCTAGGGCAATATACTTTTTCTCAATTAGTATCGTTACGAAGATATTCATTAAAACCGACGTTAATACGTTCTGGTATTAACTACCCATCGTATTATTTATTTCCGACCATAATCGAACGGTACATTTAAAAACACGTTCTTTTCGTTCGAGTTTTTAATTTTTTTTCAAATAATAAGAATCGCGCGATTATAGGTGAACGATGATCAGATTTCTCCATTTCTCTTTATAAGTTCAGCGCACAAAGACAGCTTCTTAATGAACTGCACGACTCAATCTCGTGACCGTTTCCATAGGTCATACGAGGCCATGCTTTCCGCGAATGCAATGGGGCTACCAAGTGTGCGTGGACGCACCACAAAGTAGTCCTATGTAAATATGCTGAAAGCATACCCAGAACGTACGCGGAGTTTTAACGCGCTACTTAACCGCGTGTTACGTGCGCCGACAGATCGATTTACCTGGGCTGCCTCCTCGCTACCTACCCTCCCGTTCAACCCTTTCCCCTATCCGCCTTCCTACGCTTCTCGTTGTCGTTTCTACATCCACGCCACGACTTGTCCGCAAAATTTCATTGTTGCAACGTGGATCATTAGCGATGGCGAACGAAATCCGAGGGCTGGGTACGCTAATGGGGACGGCTCTAGAAAAGGCTTGATCCAATTATTGCTATTTGGAAGTGAAATACTTGTATATGTTTGTTCATATCTTTGTTAGCACTCGGCACATGTTTCTTCTATGTGGGTAGTTGATTAAAATAGTTATAATATGATTGTATTCAATATTAATATAAAAGTAGGTCAACGATATTTCATTGGAGAAAATAAAAATAAGATGGATTTACAAATTCATGTATATTTAATAAAATGATTACAAAAGATACTGTCTCTACTAGAAGCACGTATTTAAAATTATTTACGAAACGTCGCCATATACATTTGCTGTTTATCATTTACTGATATTATCAACGATAGCAGTAATCATATTTCTGACCTAAATTTGTAAAATTGGTAAAATAAAGCGAAGGTTAAAATATATAAATTGCTATCTGACTGAAGTTATATCGTGGAATAAAGTTTATACCGTGAAATACGATATTTTTACATAAAATATAGAAGTTTGTTATCCTATTCTGCGTGCATGTATGATCGCGTAATTTAACATTTTTATATCATAATATTCTCGATATTCCTGTGAGATTATTTATGCGCTTAAATCTGTTATGTACATAGTATACATATAGACAGTAATACTCCTATCACCTTTGTTGAAAAGTCGATTCCGATTCCCATGTATTGGATGGTATTAAATGCGATATTTAACATATCCAGCATTCATATCTTCGCATTCAGAGAATAACATCATTGTTTCTGACAACCGTCGAAATTTTTAATGAAACAATATCCTTTTAATTAAACGCTAAGCTCTGCGTGGCGTGTCCGTCAGTCAGGTTTTGCAATTAAAATGGAAGTTGGATTGGAAACAGATACTTCTGGTTTTAAGCATACTTAGTTCTTTCTCGTTACACATTTTATACAGCTTATCGAGCGAATATGGAGAGTGGAAAGTGGAGAATCGAAAAGTAGATGTAAATAAAATAATGTTTACGATTGTACAAGCACTCTTTTAATCTGCCAAGCGTTTGCATTTTTTGCTAGATAAAAAATATGAAAATCTCGTCGTATCTCAACATACAGTAAAATATATAAAATAGTACACTTGTAGCAATTCAACGAACCATTGACACGAACTTTAGTATTCTTCAGCGAATGAGTGAGAATTTGCAAAATAGATTCCTTTTCATTCTTATTATACATAACGGGTCACGATCCACCGTTGACCCGTTGGACCGAAAGCTTTGCATATTATTGCGCCCGTTTCACAGAAGTTTCGTACAAAGCAGAGACCACTGTCCTACGGTGTCGCTACGAATGTTCCGGGAGTATCGAGGGGAAATTCATCGAAAAAGAAAAGTGATTACCGCGCCCCGCGGCACTGGGTCAAGTATAACTCAAAGCGAAACGTGAAAGCGGTTGTTACCGACGAGGTGAAGGCGGGACTTCTTTCCCTCCCCGGAATTAGCGTTCTTTCCCGAGGAACTCCTCCATTCGCATATACCAGCCTGCCACCCTCCACCCACCGCTCGGGAACGTTCTTTTATTATTCAAATGGAATTCCTCCTCTCGGATCGTTCCACGGAATTTACGGATGTTTTTGTGCGCATTTATTCGTCGTTATTAACGGGCGAATCCTTTTTAATACAGGCTACGTTGTCGTGCTCGCGGCGAATAAGCCGTCCATTGATCCTTAATCGTTTGTCAATTAATGTCATTTGATTTATTAGTATGAGAATATACAAGTAAGTTAATTGTTGTTTGCGGTAAACATTTCAAAATAGCAGCCCCGCGGATATACTATGTTTACGAAGTTGTTCATTTATTTATTAGTATTGTTGACTGTTTTATTGGAAATTAGGAAGGTAAATTGTGGTATTTGCTTAAGAAACAAGGTTTCGTATAGGGAGACTATTCTAAGTAAATTTTAATCGTAGTTTTCGTAATTAAATCGTTTACTGATAATAGCTGTTTTGAAGTGCCTATGTTTCAGTATACCAATCATATTTTGCTTTTATTATACCGAACAAACCATTGCGTTTAAGATGGTGTTTCGATTTCATCAATTAAAAGAGGGAGAGATTAGCCAATTTCAATTGAGAAAGAAAACGCGATACTATTGAAAGAAAATTGTATTCTATATTAACCATCTCTGTATATCTCGTTTGCCCACCTTTCACCGAGTGTTTTTCTCCCGATCGCTAATACTTTACTTGAACAGCTGAAAGAGTGTTTCGCGATTCTCGGAGACCGGATGGACGTCTAGTCGGCGACGATGTAGCACTTCATTCGACTTTCCGGTACGTCCCATCTTCCCGGGCCATCTCCCCTATTCAATACCCATTAATTTTAATGGATGTTGGAGGTTAGTTTAACACGTTTCATGTTCGGCCGCGCACAATGGACGCTTCCGGGACAATTTCGCAAGCGCCTGAGCGTTAAACACCTGAGGTGAACATCCATATACTCGTACGATTCTCGGCACTGTTCCGCGCGCAAATGACCGCTCGCGACGCATTGTACAACTTTAAGGCCGGCAGGGGATATGCTTTTTACACGGCCACGTCTGTTAGAGTTTTACATCGCACCACCAAATATTATGAATTTCAAATTGCGTCTGGCTCTCTTTCTCTTCGTTTTAAAATTCAGCCGAGGGTTGCAGGAGCATCGATTCTCCCTGCCAAGGTGAATTTTATTGAAAGACGCTCTCTGTTTCTCTCTCCCACGAACATCGTGTTAAAATAACCCGCCCCCAATCGAAATTTTCGAAACACAGGCTGCCGTCGTGATTGCACAGGATTCGAAGATATTTTCAGGGTGGATACTTCGATTAGGGGATGGGATAAAAGACAAGGATAGAGAGATTTGTGGATTAACTAATATAAATCATCATTCTGTTCCGATTTAGTGAAATTATGTTTCGTAATTTATACCCTTTAAAGGGGGTCTCAATTGTACATCCAATTACGAAACACGCTATCAAGTTTATCTCCAAATATTATTTGACACCATTTATTATCTACACAAAGGACACCGAGTAACTCTCCCTTAATTGTTAATGTTCCCCCTTCAAAAGTCCCAAACCCTTTGGCTTATCGTGTGTTACAGGCACCCCCAAAACCATGATGATATATATACATATGTAGTCCACTTGATGCATTGCAATTCTACCATCGCTAGGATATGTACACTTTTTAATACACTCGTATTCGAAGTAATTGAAAGAAGCGAATGATTACGAGTTGTTTTTTCTCACTGTAGTTTACCTCTCTATCCGTCTCTCGTTTCTGCCTACTCCTTTCGTATGACTATGCGGTTGGATATCCAATACCCATTAATTTTAATGATGAACGTGGTCAGTTTAACACGTCCTGTACTCATTGTAGCAAGCTTGTAGGTAATAAATCATACGCCCTTGTCACTGAAAAGTGCATGACTCAGATAAGTGCGGCCGTTATTTGTTACACCCCCGGCTTAGCCGCCTGTATCCTCCCTTCTTTTGCGTTGCGTTACATCCGTGAACCGTGCACGTTATGCATTGCAGATAGGGAACGCGATAGCGTTTTGAAGCGCGATCAGAATACTCCGCCCTGTTATCTCTAGCCCTGCCAATGGAGATAGCGCTTCCAAAAGCGCTACCGCCGCGGACCAATTTCATTTTCTCGCTTTTCTTATTTCTTTATTACACTTTTTTTATTTTAGCATATTAGTTCTTGATTTTACGATAGCATGAAAACGTAGTTTAGAAAGTTTCTTAAAATTGATTAAATATGATCTGAAAATATAATATGTATGTAATTTAATAGTTTTTGCTGGATTTCATTAACATTTATGATTGTTCAGGTCGATTCGAGACTATCCTGGTTTTACATTAGGCTTTTATTTCTTTGAAAACGTCCATTACTCCATTTGAGTCATTAAATCGAACAATAGACTACTTCATTCAATACTAAAATCGTGAGCAAACGCTTTTGATGGTTGATCGTCTTGGCACTATCGCGGCAGTAATTGAGGGTGTTTCGTTGAAACGATTTCAATCCGGGACGGGATTAATTGTACGGAGCATGATTTCCTCATTACCTGTGACGCGGCGAACACACGAATCCTTCCCCGTCCTTCTCTACCGGTCGATGGAAATCCAAAATCAGTATACATCAGCGTGCATATGTCAAGCCGTCAGCCAGCAAGCTCGAGTCCCCGTGCCACGGTTCGGTTAGGTATTGGTGTGTATACAAGTCGTTAAAATCAAACGCGTACGTCAGAATTGACGTTTCCTCGCGCAACGAAATCTGTTTAGTTTAGCTAGTTGCGCCCGCGGATTGTTAAAGTTCCATGGAATTGTATTAATCCCGCGGAAATGACGGAAGTTTGCTCGGAATATCGCAGCCGCCCTCCAGGTCTGCCGCAATATATTTCGCGTTCTTCGTTCATCGTTCTCTTACCCTAATAATTCTATTCCTTCCACGGAGTTTTGTTCTGTGCACAGGCTAGGTATCTTTTGGATATCTGAAGTTTTGTAGGTAAAATGTTTTCCCGGATTAAAAATAGTGCATTTCTTTTTTTTTTTGATGAAAGATGAATTGTGCTCGGAATACTTTGCATATGAAGCCTTACGAAATTTAAATCATAAACGATGTACCTAACATTATAATAATAGATTAGATTTAAAATAAACTAAAGAAACCATGTTTAGGGGCAGATTTGTTTTTTAGGGATCAAGAATTACGGAATGAATTTATCGTCTTATTTGTCTCAAAGGATTCAATTAAATGTACGTTTAAGCGTTTAAATTAATAACTTTGTGCGGAGCAAAAGAATTCGTGCAAGGAACAGGAAATATGGGAGGGAGAGAATGGCAGGAAGCAAGAAAAGCGTTAATATCGCTAATATCCCAGCTTATCGATTTCTCTGGCCGTGGCGCCATGTAACGCACGCTAGCTGGCGATGAGCACGCGATAAACCGTACACGTTGGGAAAAAATGTTTTGTGCTTAAGCACTGAAATTACGTTAATTGCCATGTACAACCAGATTACAACTGTCCAGTTACGTAAAAACGACCGACGAACTGTTCGAACCATAACATGCCAGGAGGATTGTGTATTTGGAGATTGACGAGAAACATTTGTGTTCGCGAATAACAATTATATGTAAACCTCCAATAATACCGTTTCAATACAGAGGAAATTGCTTTTGAACATTGTAGTATATTCGCACAATGAAAATTTTCTTTATTCGTATTAAAATATGATATTAAGCATTTTTAAAATACATTTTTAACGCAGCCTGCAATAACCAAAAAGGATAATATTCTACATTTTATATGACAGGGTCGTTGACCTGAATTACACTGCGCATTTTCGTTCTCGCTTATTACTACTCTTCGTATTCTGCTTGATGACCTTAAAAGCTCGACGCATTTTCTTTGAGAAAGCAGTGATATTTCCAGCTCAGTTGACAATTTTTACGTTTGTTAAACTTACTTTGTACTTTTTACAGAAAGTTCATTTGCTATCATAAATCGTACTGCAATTAACGTTAAAACGTACAATTAAATATTTCATTTTATATTTTGTAAATTATGTCGTTATATCTTCAATTTCATGTGAAAAATGACATCATATTTTTGCGAAAATTATTTAAACTCGGTATTGATGATGTAAACAATTTTATATTTTATATATAAAGAGACAATTTCATGTTCGAGAAATTACTATGACACTTGCATATGCCAATATCAAAATTTATTACAAAATACACTGGAGAAACTAATGGGCCAAGGCCAAGATTTGTATGAAAACGTAAGTAGCATAAGTGTTAAGTCTCTGTGCAATAGATAAATTTGAAGCAGCAGAAACTTTTGTATTAAAAATTACTTAAACATGAATTTTCTAACGTATCCTTTAAGTGTCTCAATTTGATACTTCTTGCACTGATAATAAACTACAGACATGTCAGGCTTCCTACTCTTATATTACATGACGAACAACGTAGATCATAAGGTTGCTTTACAATCAATTTATTCGCTGCCGCGTTACAAAGTAATTGAAAAGCAATCTTAACTTTTCTCGTCGCAAGGAAATTTATTCGTGCTTTTTCTTCCTACCAATATGGATCACCAAACATGTACACACCGAGGTAGAACCGAATAGCACTTGAAGGGTCGCTTCTTTGCGTACGAACCATCCATCAAAGAACTGAACTCCAAGTTTCTTTCAGTAAAATAAGCAAACGGGTCATATGTTCGTTCTTCGATCGATCTTGCGAATATTATCGAGTAGATTCACCCCGAACGAGCACTGCTATGAGTCTTTATCAGCTGCAAAGTTTTATCTGGAAGGGCCACTTTTATCGTGAAAACGTTTTCGTCATTGCGTTTAACACTCGTACGAACACTTCTAACGTTCAATAACCAATATTTTCTCTCAATCTTTTTTATTACGAATAGTCGATTATCGAAAAAGAACTGTAAAAACACTTAACTCACATGTGAATTTTGAATCGATATTAAATGGTTGGGATAAATGGTTTGACGATATTTGAAGCGGAAGTAGCCGAGCATCGATGTAAAGCTTAACGGTGTACCAATCTCGTGGCTGTTGTTCCGTGTCCAATGTCGTCGTCAGTATTTCCGGCGATGCTTGAGCAAGGTGATGGTCCTATTTCCTCGTACGTCTCGCGTACGGTGACTCGTATGACACGGTACCACGGCGCGAACATAACTCTCCCGCCTATGTAGGCCAGCGGTGGCCGAGGTTCCGAGTTTCCGAAGGATAAATCACCGTGCGAGCACGCGCGCGCGATAAGCCCCAGCTCTGCTTCGCATCCGCCGTAAAAGTTTGAATAATTTTCGACTCATTTTCGACTACGGAGTCGCGCCATTTTTCTCGTTTTAACGCGGCTATCGGCTTCCCGATCAATTTATTCCGAGAGCCAAAGTCAAAGTATAACTTGCGCGTTTTCTTCGTAACGTGTACGGTGAAGATTCCTTCGAGTCATCGATCGGATTACCATTAAATTTAACGTGCGTTATGTATAATCTGCGACCGAGTAATGCGATGTAATTTTGGTCCCTTTGGAGATTGATGGATTGATGTGTATAATTGAGTAAACGCGGTTAGTAAACCAGTACCTGTATGCATAGGGCTACTAATGAATATTTACTCTCGCTCTGAAGACAAATTTGCCTTTATTATAATATAATGCAAGGTAAATACAATATTTTTTTAAGGAATATTGACTGCTAATTAAATTTGTTTCTCAAATAAGTACACCTGATCCCTCTCATTAATGTGATTTATTTAGACTTATACGTTCGTTTAAAACGATATTATTATTCATAAAATTTGGTCAGGTGCACGAGTACTAAGTTTCGATTTGTCAGACTCCTCTTTCTGCACGTTTATGTTATACTTACAAGCTTGGACAATGCTATTATCTACGTTCTGCCGATACTGTTATCATTCCTACTGTCGATTCGTACTACATATTACTTTCACTCAATCTGTAGACGTGCCAAGATACTAGAGTATGTACAAGGGAGAGAAAATAAAATAGGTAGATCTCTTGGCAAGTGGCAAGAGCTCATCTTGTGTTGGTAAAACTTTTGGTTTAAACGGAGCAATACTTAGAAAATCATAAATCGATATGTAATTGTTATCTGTTAAGGTCACTTAATAATGTTCCCCAATTTTCCCAAAACATTAACTTTTGACTTATGTCGCTTTAGAAATACGTGTGCGATATATTTACAAAGCCTCGTTTATTTCGGATAATAAATCTCTCCGGAAAAAATTATTCAATCCGCAAGCATCGTTTAATTACTGTAAAATTCAACCGACCTCATGATCGAAACAGCTTAACGGGCGCAATCGAATAAATTTTTCACCGTGAATGGGATATTAATTGCAAGTGAATTATCATTGTACTCGTGGGCGCAACGACCGGTCATAATTTCGATTCATTTTGGTGGTACGCGGTCGCGTGCACGAGGGGCATACGTAATTTACGCGTGGCTTACATAATAGTTACGGCTGTCACTTGCATATCAATCGAATCGCGTACCGGAGGCACGATCACGCCGGTTAAATATCTTAACACCTTCTTTACCAAATTACTCAATGTAGTATATTAAATGATATATATTTAATATTTGATAAGAGAATGTATGTATACGCATGTTTCTTTCTAAAATTATCACATTTGCGAAGGCTGAACGAGTTTTTTCGCGCTACTGAATATCCATCTGTCCGCAAACTGACGTGTTTTAATCCCTCTATTTCCCTGAAATGTATATACAAACGCGCGTGTGGTTCCCGGAGATGTTTCAATAACAATTTATCACTGGACTAAAGGTGCAAGTAATTTATTTCGATTTAGCATTAGTTATCTAGGCTGCATTCGAGGCTGCTGTGTACACATGTAATACTGTCACAAGTTTATTCAGTGAAATCGGTGTGCTGCCTATATTGCGTTGATTAGTATACTCAGCGTGTAATCGTAGTTGTTAATTATCGGTTGGCTGTCGATTTTCTTGTATAAATTGTGTTGATTGAACGGAGGTTCGAGTAAATCCGTTTATTGCCCCACACGATTCGGTTTAAGCGAAATTAAAGTCCAGCCTAATTGTCGACCTACAATTCTTATTGTTCGAAAATATTCAAATACTGTAATAATATTGAATTGTTATTAGGTTCGAGTTTTGCACTTAATTTTTATAATTCTAATATTAATTGTAATTTAGATAATTAAACAAGAGAATTCTGATGCTAATATAGAAGGATTTATTTTAAAGTGGAAGCTTTGTTTGATAAGTTCGTTCTTCGGAGACAAAGTTCCATTCACCCCCGTTTGTCTAACAAGCTCGGACTTGCATTGGATTTGACAGTTTCCATTTGAACGGCTCTGTATAATTTTCAGTCATTAAATCCGTTCCAGGCTTGTGCATGACAGGTGTACTTATTCAAGTCACATGTTTTGCAATAGATTCTACTTGCATAACTCCTTGAAATATTGTATACGATAATAATAGAAATGGTGATAGAGTCGTCCATTCGGATTCAAATTTTCTTACTGAAGAGTTAAAATATATTTTATGGAGTGTGTGAAATCATCTTTTCCCCACACGTATTTTAACGGAAACAGTGTCAAGCGCATGATTATATTTTCTTCAAAATTCTGTTTCAACCTCGGAGCTCGAGCGGATATGTATATATTTTCCAAGTATTACCATGTTCTCAAGATGTGTCCACGTTCGGCCTTGCGAAAGTACCATCAAACGTCTTCTTTTCGATGGTTTGTTGGCCCTTAAAGATGCTCTGTTTCAGAATATTTCCACGATCGTTGCATATGTATGAAGACATTACGTACGCGAAAGGAACCGTTTAACATCACGTGCTCGCGGGAGCTTGCATAATTTATAGATGATTCTTAAACGGCGCTGATCATGATACAGAATAGGCGTTTCGACAAGTCCCTGTTTCACCACGATAAATTCTTATGATTATGCAGAACGGAGAGAGAAAGTACAGCTGCGAGCAGCATTGAAATTATAGTTACCGTATATAGTCCGCCAAAGTGGACGTCTAAAAGACTGATTCACTGTGAATGAATTGTTAGCCAAACATTGGATTTCTCAAATGAATAGCTGGAACGCCTTTAACGAGATTTCACTCGTTAATGATGCATGCGTGAAAAGCTCTTTTCAGACCGAAGTTTACTCTTCCCCTTCTTCCCTCCGTACTCGTGGCATAAACGGTGCGCTGTGCCATCGTATGAAGTGATCGGCAAATTGAGGATCAGTGTAAAAGTATGGAAACTACGCTGGAGATTAGAGTTTGAATTAATGGGCAACCGCCAAGGGAGGGCTATAACGCCTATCGGGATCGCGAACCCGGCCGAAACGGGAGATTACCCTGGGCAAACTTTGTCATTTCTGACGTTCTTCCAGTATTCAGTGTGCCATCTACCTAGCCGAGTCGCGTCGATATCGCCCGAGGCCCCAGATCCCAATTACTCTCCAATTAAGTTCCGCTCATTGATTCGATCATCTTCTTGTTCGCGTAACCTTATTTATCGACCGTCCTGTCCACGAAACGAAGCTCTCGTCTCGCCGTATGTAGGTTTTTATTTAAGATGCGCTTGCACTCTTGAAATTGAATGACGCAAAACTAATGAACTCTCTTATACGTGAATGTTGAGATGATATACGAAATTTCGCGAAGTACGATTAAATATCATGGGTTATTTCAACATGATTTATTATATAGATTATTAACTTAGTAGTTTATAAATTCTACTTCTTTTTTATGAAACAGGAAGCCTATGATTAAATAAAATGAGTTCATTCCATGCTACTTTTTAACCTGCAAATCAAGGATTTTTAACATCCGAGCGATGCTCTTAAACCGTTCTTTAACTTTGATCTTCAAACATCCTGGCTGATAAAAAAATTACTTCTGTGGATCCGGTTCGAGCCCGAAACGGGGACAGTCTTGGGTGCATGCGGTGACGAAATCGAGCATGAAAGTCCCGGAATTGTAGAAACAAGAATCACATTAACGTTGCCACGATAAGACGTCTGGCCGAGCGAACTTCACGGAGGCTTGCGCTCTCGTTATTCGAGTCACACGCTGCAAGATAACGCTTTTCCCCTTTCGTTGAGAAGCGACGTGTCCCCTTTCCTTGGCTTCCTGTCCACCGGGACCTCGTAAACCTGCTCTCGTAACAATCCGTAGCTTGCCCACTTTCATACTCACCCTTTCTCTCTCCCTCTCTCCCTCTTTCTCGCTTTGTCTTTCTACGCTTCTCGCTTCTTCCCTAGGGCCGAGTGACTCTCGCTTCCGCGCCGTTTCCTGCTGCCGCGTCCAGCCATGGCAACTTCGCCGAAAGTATCGTAAGATGAAAAGCGGCAACCGTTGTGTGGTCAGACACGCGAGAGAGGTAACGCTTTCCGCGAAATAAAAGATGCGCGGTCGAAGTTTCGTGCGGGTAGAACTCGGTTGAATTCTCGGCATGCAAAAGGGTTCACGCACGTGCACGCGCACGACCCAGACGCGCTCCCTTCCGGCGATCCCGTTGGCCGCGAAATTGCGTCCTTTGGTCTTCGCGTATGCTACGCCAAGAAAAAGTTGGCAAAATGAGGACGACCCAAAGTGACTCTGGTGGTAAGGATACTCGTCCTTGCAAACATCGTTTCCACCCATTTCCGACTTTTCCTGGTTTCCCTTCGTCTCAAAAGTTCATATTATATATGTACATATGTACATTTTTTTGTTCATCATAGAAGCTAAAATTCAAAAGATGTCTGGTCCAGCAGGTAATTTTGCGTCGTATAATGGACCATTCACATTACCGTAACATAACCGTACCGTAAGAAAAATCGTACGTAGTGGGAGGCTGTTTCTTAAGGTGGAGGCATCTCTCGAGTCCAAAATTTCGTCCCTCACCATGTAAGATTTTTCTTATGGACGATTACGTTACGGTAATGTGAATGGTCCATATGCTAGTTCGTTAATTAAGAGAGATGAATTTTAGTTATTATATATCTTGAAAAAAATGAGATGATTCAGGGTTTTGCAAATATAATCTTTGGTATTTAATGTATTATAATCTTGTACAAGACTTCAAACAGTTTTCAATACTTTTGATTTAGGCAACCTTAAAGTTCGTATGTCTACAGAAATTGGTTAAATCGTTCATCGGTCGTAGTGAGAGAAATTGCGCGAACGAGACGTAACTCTCGCTGAATGGATTAATAATTTCAAATAACAGATCGGTCCAGGCGCGAATATAATGGTTCGAATAATTAGGGGGTTGCTTATAGGTGCATATTTCAGCGGTGCACAAATGTCAAAATGCACCGTTGGGTATAGTATTGGCCAGAGCGAGAACAGCATACGTATGTACGTAACGCTGACGGGGTTTAAGGGAGGGTAACTACTATACGTTCTGCATAACGCCGGGTCCATTTTCCATTATATTCCGATGAAATATAAACCGTACCGTAAATAACAATCCTTTATACTGGAACGGCGTCCATACTTATACCAGCGTCCGGGCACGTCGGTGCGATCAAAAGATACGCATGAAACGATCCGCAATGCATTAGGCAAACTGAAAATACGTTACACGGTGTTTCGCGCCATTAACATTAGAACGCGCCACCGCCACCGCACCGATCAATTAATTACCGCTACGGTATTATTCGCTTTGCACGAAGGGGAAGATGCATGACTTGACGGAAATGCCAGGTGATGGTTCTTGTGATAGAAGGTTATGCTAGTTGCAAAAGTTGAGTGAAATTCTATGTAGATGTGGGACAGATCACCTTTAATGAATATTGATGTGGAAATTATTTTTTAACCTTTGGATAGTTCGTTCAGTTTATTATTATTTTCACGTTAAAACTTTTGTCGAATAAAATGAAAATTTGCTAAGAATTATTTTAGTAAGTATTCATTTGCTACATTTATGTTCTTGCTACAGTGAAGAAAATCATGCCCTTTCTTTTTTCCTTCGAGATCTTGACGAATAGTATGTTTTTTTAGTTCTTATATATTATATAGTAAATCAAGTTTGCTAATATCCAAAAGAGAATAAAGTTATGTTCATCTAATATTAAGAGAGTTATTCTATTTTGAAGTGTGTCTGAATAATAATGGGAGTCACTGTATATCACACGGTAAAGGATGTCCTTTATGCAGACATAAATTGGCCTTTTACTTCCGGTTATTAAATTTTAGAATATAATATTTAATATCACGTAGTCTCATAGGAAACATTATGCAGATCTTAACTACATGTGCACGTGTAACTGGAATGTCGGACGATGGTAGCATCAAATTATCAGATTTCGCGTATTCCGTTTTACATAAATCATCCCTAATCTCTTCCAGCTGTGTGAATCTGGCTCCCGACTTTAAATAAACAATTCAAACGATCATGCATTCGATTTCTCTCGGTTTGTACACGTTTGTACATTGTAGTATGAAAAATAGTTATCACCCCATTTTATGATATCACAATTTGCCAATGGTTATTCGATTAAGCATCGTTTCGCAAATTTCGTGGCAATCCTTCCGAATAAAAATGCGGTACTTAATCATCGCTATCGATATCTGACAATTCTATATCGATTCGCAATAGCTAACTACTTTTTATAACAAAGATGGCCACTTAATCATAGAGTAAGCACCCTTCAAGAGAAATATCTTCCAGAGTGACCCAATTCCTCCGTTCTATTTTCCTCATTCTTACAGATGTTCCTTCCGCATCAACGTCAATTCCCTTATTATTCTTACTTTATCACAGTATTTCATTTTTATCCTTCTGTGGGGAAGGGCAATCAGCGAATTGACAACAGAAAATAATGTTGGAAGCTGAAGCTATAGTAGTTAGTACGCAGTCTTCCAGCGACGACACTAATACGTCCAAAGGTGGTCATCGAGATTTGTGGTGTTTACGTATTAGCTTGCGTTATATTGGGGTCACCATTTTTCTGTCGACGCGGTTTCCCGTGTTAAGCACCATTGCCACGAAAACATCACGAACAGCTTTTCGAAGAATAATAGCCAGATTCATTTATTATTTACACAATTCTATTGCAAAGGATGTTATAAAATTATCCACGCTATTTATATCGTATTAAAAAGTTCACGTCTCTTATAAGTATTAACAATTTGCATAAAAATTTGTCAAATTTCAATAAGTAATTTATTCAGAAAGGCTATTTACATTTATAGTTTAAAAGTAATTAAATCCAATAGAACTCCGTATAGTACATGAATTTAGACGTGTTGTTTAAAATTCGTGCCATTATTAATATGTTTAACCCATTAATTAGCTCAATCCTTTATTTGAAATAATAGATATCAGTTTCCAATTTTGAAATTTTAACAAAAAAGTTTGCTTGATATAAAACGGTCTGAATTCAAAGATAATTTCGTGTACTTCCAATCTCGCATGAACGAAGAGGCAGCGGCAACGCTCGTTCCGGGAAATGATTGCAGCGCAACGTCCTCGAGGATATCGAACGACGACGACGACGACGACGACTACTCTGCTATCCGTAAATACGCCAGCCGCCGCGCGCCATGCTGGGTCGGGTAAAGCTTACGCTCGTAAATTGAGTTGAGAACCCGCCTAGTTAAACGTTAGGTTCACATCGCTAACGCGCGATCCCCGCGGACATCTTTTGATAAACGAAGTTTCGAGTTATGGCGCACAGCCCTTAAGTCAAGTCACTGTACCGTGTGATTTTATCAGGAACGGTGGACTCGCGGCGCTCTGAAAACTCTGACCTAGTCCCTTCTGCACGTTTGGTCTCTAAGTCGAATGTATGCTAATGTACGTAGGTAATATACGTACTATTGTAAGACGAATAACACGCGCAGCGATTATCTCTGCGTTCACGCTTTAATTGAATCCCGAAATGCACGAGAAAATATTAACGATTGCTAACGACTCTCAGTTGTAAATTATGACTGCTGTAGCGGGAAAATTATAGGTTGTCGGTTTGGAAATTGCAGCCAATTCGAAAGTTAATGTGCGTTAGTGTGGATAATTGGAATGAATAAAGACACACATCTTCATTCATTCCAATTAGTAATGCACTGATGCATTACTCGATGTAGGTGAATAGTTCAGGTCCTAGCTGTGATTACATGAATTTTTATTTTAAACTATTTGTATCAAGAGTTTGAAGGGAAAAAGCAATTTTGTCGAAAACAATTTTTATCATTGTTAGGGAGCGGAGGTAAATCGAACCCAGGTTCCGTATGTTTTTTAATTAACTCTTTCAGCATGGCATATCATGGATCAGCGGTGAATCACTACATCTGGTTGCTACCAATGACCGCGCAGCCCACTGATGATTGAAAACGGCTTCATGTCGATTGGTTGCAACTATTAGACCAACTACGATATTTTTTTTTCATTTCGAAACATCAGAATTTTGCATTCGAGTAATTCTGCACATTCGGTTTGGTATACGTATACGCGAGGAACGAAACTAATGATGCGTAATGTTATTCGACAGGCTCCATTCATCTGTAGATATCGTAATTTAGAACAGAATATTCATATATTTATGCGAGCATCAAAAGCACACGGCAAATTGAACACATTGGTCATACATTGCATGGATATTTAGATTATTTAAATATTTAATACTTTTCGTATGTAAAGCACAACAAATGAATTAATAAATTTATATCTGTTTAAATTTAGTACATTTTAGTTAGTACAAAAATTTGGTAATAGCAAGAAACAAAAAATTTACAAAGAATACTTAATAGCTTATTTAAAACACTTGAGTAGTATAAGTCAATGATACATACGACAAGAGGGAGTCGAAACAAAATGTTTTGTTTGTTAAATTTTTCTGTTTTATCGTAATGCATGTAAGAGTTTAGAAACTCTAATTGCATCACGAATCCATAGTTAATTCAATTGAACTATGTGGCTGCCATTTTCATTAACCCTCGTCGCATTTTGCCCATTCAACGAAATTCGTGGAATACGTGGAAATGTGCACACGAGACCGATAACGCAACCGGGTTAACGTTTAATGCTGGGCTAGTTGTAGAAAATAAGGGGGAGAAAGTCATCGAACGAAGTGGATTAAGATTTATCAGGTTTTACACGCAAACCGTGAGCGATAGCAACTTGGCTTTTTGTTCCGGAAATTTCAGCGCCGGTCATTGAACATTTATATTCTCGTCCCATTTTATCTTGGTACCCATCGAATGCACAATAAACTGCAACACAGTACGAAATGACTGAATCCTTGCAACGTTAAATTGTAACTATTGTAATCATTAAATTATTTGTACTTGAAAATTAATTAACTACGCTTAGATGGCTTTTCAAATGACCTGATTCTGACACTGGACTAAATTCAAATGCACACTATTCAAGAGCTTTAGTTTTTTATGTTCTTTGAACTATCGAGTCCATTTCCTTTAATGAGGAATAAGCCTGAGGAGGCGACATTGACCATAGTCTGGTGTGCTACCACAAGAGAATCATAATTCGGTTGCACATGCTTCGCTTGCCTTCGTAGTACGGACAAACATAGCATTCCTCACGCGGAATACCCTTGAGAATGGTCTTATCAGCGGACCCGTGGACTGTCGCGACGCGGTCAAGCCGAGTATGCGAAACTGCCTTAGCAAACAGGCTCGTTCCGTAAACGCCAGATTTGACTTGATCTATTTCGAGTTGACTTGCCACGAGGGAAGGATTATATCTACAGCGGTAACAGTTTGGCGTAGACAGGCTCGCCGCTCATCCGAGATGGAAGTTTCGGTGTAAAGTTTACTCGAGGATATCTAAGAAAGTTGATTTCCAACGGAGTTAATGGAGAGGGTTCACGACCTGTCGCCGCTTTTTCACTCCGCGCCTTCTCACGCGATTGTTAACCCTTTCTCGGAATTTGTTGAAACGGAGAACGTAAATCATTGAAAGCGTTCTGTTACAACGATAAATTTCTATCAAGATCGATTGTTGTGAATTTGAATTTTGTTACAACTCAAATTTAGTATTTATTTTTAAAAAGATAGAAAATAATGAGACATAGAACATTTTGTTCTTAAACTTATTATTAATCGTTTTCACGCGTTTGAATTCGTGCATGGCTCGCATGATGTTTTCTTCTGTGCGCATGTGTTCAACGCGGTCTTTTGGCGCAATCTCGAGGCAATGGGTGTTCGATCGGTCGAAAATAATCAGAGTCGAAAGCCGATCGCGAGTCTTGGTTTCGAATAAATGAGCGGAAACTTGCACCACCAAGAGTGGAAACACTTCTCGCTAGAATCGAGTATCGTTTCGGTTGAGCGAGTTCAGAGAATCGAACAACTGGATAATCGAATTCCGATTAAACCAGCTGCATTTTTTTCTCACGTATACCTCATCCCGCGTACATATATTACAGTCACCAAGGTAATAAGACCAAGAGGAGGGAACAACCTCGTGAATACTTGGCGCGTACTCGCGTAGTACGCTTTTCAAGCGAAATACGAGAAGCTGAGCGTTTTTTGGAAGCGAAATGTCTGATAATTCAATTTCGTACATATATATATGCAGTGTTGAACAATATGAAGAAGTTTATGAGGAAGATGGGTGAAAAGTTCGACTGGGATGAGAAAATGTACAACTTAAAAAATCTATACTTGGACCACGCGTACGTTTTCGGTGATCTCGTTTTTCCCCATACATTGCAATAGGAATTTGCAAGATCCACGATTTTTGGAAATCGCGATGACCCCCTCGCCACACACCCGCGCGACTCCATGCACTCTCCGACCCCGCGCCTCCCGCACTCGCGAGTTCAAACCCGCCTTCCTACCCTATTCTCTATCTTGCTCTCTCCCACTCTCTCTCTCTCTTTTATTGTGCTCTGAGAAATTCTCGAATCGCGGTGGGTGAAAAATAAAAATGAGACGGTTGATAAACAAGCGAATCTGATTCCCCTTTTATCGGCGGAACGTGATGGAGAACAACGCGATCGAAATTACTGCCGACAAATATTAGCGATGCTAAATCGCGAAGAAATTTCCGTTCATTAAGTATCGGAATAAATTTTCATAAATTTTCATTCGATAAATAAATTTCGACGTGGCTGCGAGCAGCTTTTAATTTATTCGCCCGGCTTTAATTAATTTCTTCCTCCCGTGGAACGAATTAATGTGCCCTCGACATGTTATGAAAATATTTCATTTTATCGGACGGACTCGACTTGTGAATATTCGTTCCGCTACGTTTACTTGTCGACGATTTAAATGCTCGATTTCCAAGTATCTGTGTTTTCAAGTGTCATTAATACTTTCTATGCCTGTAACCGAATGGTGTAAATGCGAAATGCGTGCAAATTCCTTAACAAAACATGTTCTGCATGTTTGCAGATTTGTAAACATTTTTTCAAACCAACATTTTTTTATCATGGTACTTGAAACAAGTGTATAAAAAAAATGGATCAGCATATTCATTACTCTTCCTTGTACAATTGGCAATTGAGACATGATGTACGAGTAGTGTAGCCACGATATTAGTCAGCCACCATCGGATCTCGTATCCTACTCGACTATATTACTAAATAAAAAAATCCAATAGAGTTCTCAAATTTTCAAACAAAATAATGAATCACATTAGAGACGTACATGCGCAGCATGCATAAAGTAAAAATAATGCAAACAATGACCGGGTTAAGTCTTCATAAAATACTCTGCGCGCACTGCAAAGGTAGCTCGCTAGAGATATTTTTTTTATACCCTACGTGCGTTATTCAAAAAACTTCGCGGCAGAACGATCCCGGACAATGCCGGCTGCGTTTCCGTGTGTATGTTCCCGTTGCACGGGACAGGATAATGATAATACTGCAACGAAGTGGAGCAGGTTAATCGCGAGCCCGACTCGCGGCTATTTGTTCGAAAGACAACGTTCGTATGAGGGGCGGCCAGTTTGAAAGGTATCGGTGTACGCGTATTTACGAAAACATTTACATCAACTGCGGACGGACAGAACGAATCGTGTTTTTGTTCAACAAACTGATTTTATTCATAGCCCGTAGCTGTGGTTTGTTTTCCACGATGCAACCCATGTTTTCGATTACTTTCGCATCACTTTGTGATTCTTCTTTATATCACAGATAATCGCTTTCTCGAACTCAGAACGTCTACTTTCGCGAAAACATAACTCCGCGTGCTTTGGCAGAAAGAGAAACTTTCCACTTTATTTAAGATGTAAGTCGGTTTTAATAATTAATTTCTAAATATTATTATTCTAAATAAACAATTAATACTGTAACCTTAAGTTTTAACTAGCGGAATCGGTCACATTCGAATGCAACGCGCACGAACCTCGAGTTCTCTGATTTACATTTTAATGCAACCGCCAGGTAAGTCTCTTTTAATTAGCGGCACACTGCTAATCAATGCAAATCTCTCGCTCACTCTCGCGGTTTTCATTAATATCCAGCTAACTATAACTGCATTTTAATAAATTATGGTTATCCGTTTCTGAATTATGCATGAAAGAATTGTTTTGATGAGGAGCTATTACAGTTTGTTCCAAATACGTAATAACATATCAATATATATATATATATATATTAGATTAAGTCAGCTATTTTAATCACTTCTATTTCTATTAATCGAAAAAAGTACTCAGTCTGATGCATCCGTAAGATACGGAAATTGGAATGTTAAAAATATAGAGGATCTTTCGACGAACCCAATGGCTTCAATCAATTTCCGCTATTACGAATGTATCGTCTGAATATTAAATTTTGCCAGGTTATATATTTCTATCTTTTCGGCTTCCACTGAAAGACAGAATATCTTCACAAATTACTAAATCTAATATACTGTAATAGAATCTATATTTGCAATTTTGAGAATTTAAATCTTTTAAATAACTAATCTAATGACATTCATTATGGATCATATTGCCAGTGCGTCAGATAAATCGGCGCGTCTGTCATAACACGAAATCAAAGGCAAAAATGCTCGTATATTCAGTTTCAATCGCGCGTAAGAATTCGTTTTCGTCCCACAGATAAGAAATATGCCGTGTCACCATGTCCTCTTACATTTAATCTGGCAGCAATAGAGGACAATCTTGTCGACAGGATAACAGGGAGCGTATCTGTAAAATAAGAGCTCGTTGGAACGCATTAATTAATGTCAAGGGTCACGTAGCGATATCGAGTATTTCGAATCAAATCACACGTTCGACGTTGCTCATGTAAAACATACCAATGCATAGCTACTGGTTGCGCGTAATATCTCTTCGTAATGATAGGATTTGTTCCATTGTTGGATGAAACCTCTCAATCCGCGTTGTGTTCGCGTTAGGAATTTTCCTTTAGCACTTTGCATCATGCGTAGCTACGGCTTGCGCTCATTTAGAACGTTGCGGTATTTGAATTTATGAAGTTCGTAGGTCTAGAGAGGTGCGGGTTCATTAGTGAACTTCATTAGTGGGGTTTCATTTGGGAAGGCATAGAGCTTATGATAGTGAACATGATTATAGGGAAATATTAGAATGGAGACCAAGTATTTGATCATTCGAAAGTTCTATTTAGGTACTGCGTTTGATCTCTTTTTGTAATTTATGTATTCTGTGTTCGATTGTAGAGGAGACCGGGTATGGTTATCACATCAACTTCGACAAGTTATAACTATAGGAAATTTCATTTTGACAAGCCTAACATAAACTACCTCTGACATTTTCTGATTTGATGAATAAAACATTGAAAGTTAATGTAAATTACATTTAGCAGTTATTTTATATTAGTGTATCCCGAACTTGGATTGATTGTCACAATATCTGCAGTTTGTAACGACCTATTTATATGATAACCATATCCGATTTCCCTAATTAAGACAACTTTTTTCGAATAGAACAGAATATCATTTTTGATTATTGGAATTAGAATTACATTAAATGCATATTAGTTTTCACAAATATGACACTTTTCATTGAATTGTCTACCACAGTTCCAAGGAGAATTGTTAAAATGGACATCGTGCCAGAATCATATCAATAATTCGTTCGATACTGAATGGAAAAATACATCTACCGGACAAGCACGTTATCGTTTCATAACAAGCATAGAAACGAAGATGGACACTATTCGTCAATTACTTTCCTTCATGTATAATTACACTTCAATCGTCGTGCAGAACAAACGACCTATCCCGAACTTGGATTGATTGTCACAATATCTGCAGTTTGTAACGACCTATTTATATGATAACCATATCCGATTTCCCTAATTAAGACAACTTTTTTCGAATAGAACAGAATATCATTTTTGATTATTGGAATTAGAATTACATTAAATGCATATTAGTTTTCACAAATATGACACTTTTCATTGAATTGTCTACCACAGTTCCAAGGAGAATTGTTAAAATGGACATCGTGCCAGAATCATATCAATAATTCGTTCGATACTGAATGGAAAAATACATCTACCGGACAAGCACGTTATCGTTTCATAACAAGCATAGAAACGAAGATGGACACTATTCGTCAATTACTTTCCTTCATGTATAATTACACTTCAATCGTCGTGCAGAACAAACGACCGTTTCCAAGCTATGTTCATTCGATTGACATCTGTATCCTGTACGTGGAATCTATTGTCCGTTATCGGTAGCTTTCGCAAAACGGAGTCCTTTGTTCGATGCTCGAAGCTTCACAAACAAACCTGACTGAAAAGTCGCATCTCGTTGGTGTCTGTGCGAATGTGCGTATATGCGTACGGGCGAGTATTGTTTCTCTATAATTGAGTGATTCAATTGTCGCTGTTACAATTATTCATACGAATCGATTGTCCAAAGATATAGTTAATACATTCCGTCTTTCATCGTAGCCGGTATCGATTATCTTATCAAGGATGTCTAGCTATAAATAACGTGAAAATAGCTGGTAAAATTTCGTTTGCTTATATTGAACTCGTTTTGTTTCTATGAAGCAATACTGTCGGCTAGATATTTGTTTCAATTTGTTAAATAGATTTGTTAAAAGAAGTTGCTAGTCGGAAGATTGATCTTGTATCGCAAGTTTGTTGGATAACCAACTCTGCGTCAACGTTGATTTACCGGGGATCTGGTCAGAAGACAAACTGTTCTGATAACACTAAACTAAATTACTCAGGACGGCTTTCAGGTCTCTACCTTTACCGGAGTAACTACTTTCGCGAAATATATGCATGTAAAGTTCTGAAAAGTTGTAAAGTTCCCCAAAGATTTTAAAAAGATATTTCCTATAATAAGTAATAAAGAAAATAAAATATATATATAAATAAATAGTAAAGATTAACTTCTTTCACTTCGTAATGTGATATATCTTTCCTCTCGGTTTTTCCCATTTGTTACATGACCATCTTTTCTTCCAAGCTCAACATTTCTGGATACATTTAAATTTAAATTCACTAGTTGATACAGTGGTAAGTGATACTGTATCGCTCTTGTACAGTAAGCGGATTTGGGAAGAGGAAACGACTGAACCATTAAGACCGTGGCGGTCGATCCGAATTGGCGACGCGAACATTGTCTCTTACGCGCGAGACACGTCACTTTTCGTGAACGTTCGCGAACTACCGATTTGCTACGAGCCATTTAGGAAAAGTTGGTGGAACGATACGGACTAGGTAGCGAGTAAAAACTCGTGACAGCCATTCCCGAATAAGCTGGGAACTATTTCACGAACAGAACCGTTTAACCGTTACTGCGGTATCCGAGCGGAGCCCGCTGCTAAATCTTTGAACGACCATACTACGACTACTCGCGGTTACGCCAAACTGCCATAAGTTCCACGTTCGGGACGGCATACTAAACGTGTTCCGTGTAGTTCACCTCGGCGCAACCGGTGCTCCGATCTATGTCGGTATAGATTTCTATGCGCGTGGTGACACTCGCATAGACAGTCATAATGTGATATATCTTTCCTCTTGGTTTTCCTCATTTGTTACATGAGCATCTTTTCTTCCAAGCTCAACATTTCTGGATACATTTAAATTTAAATTCACTAGTTGATACAGTGGTAAGTGATACTGTATCGCTCTTGTACAGTAAGCGGATTTGGGAAGAGGAAACGACTGAACCATTAAGACCGTGGCGGTCGATCCGAATTGGCGACGCGAACATTGTCTCTTACGCGCGAGACACGTCACTTTTCGTGAACGTTCGCGAACTACCGATTTGCTACGAGCCATTTAGGAAAAGTTGGTGGAACGATACGGACTAGGTAGCGAGTAAAAACTCGTGACAGCCATTCCCGAATAAGCTGGGAACTATTTCACGAACAGAACCGTTTAACCGTTACTGCGGTATCCGAGCGGAGCCCGCTGCTAAATCTTTGAACGACCATACTACGACTACTCGCGGTTACGCCAAACTGCCATAAGTTCCACGTTCGGGACGGCATACTAAACGTGTTCCGTGTAGTTCACCTCGGCGCAACCGGTGCTCCGATCTATGTCGGTATAGATTTCTATGCGCGTGGTGACACTCGCAATTATCCTTAACGCGATTGTCACTAATAATCCAGCCGCTAAGCGTATTCGCGTGCGACAGCTACCGCGGCGTGATATGGTCTACGTGACGCAGATTTTAAAGGGAATCACGCAGCTCAGTCGGCTAATGCTCTTCATCAACTTTAAACTTCCTTTCGTTCTTTATAGTGCACTTGTAACTTTCCTTCGTTAGGTTATTCTTTGATGCTTACCTACTTTTACTGAGAAATATTAGGCTGTGGTTACAGTGGATGCGAATTCGGACGAGCTAGGGTTTTGATTATGACGAACGTGATACATTCATTGTAAATGTAATTAATATTTAGATATTTGTGTACATTTTTATAACTGTGAAATCTATATGAAAGACAATACGATATGCCTTGTCGAAAGTCTGATAAGGCGTTCTTGAGATTCATGATCGTGCAACGACGATCAATATAAACCGCTGCTTGAATAAAAATCGTCATTCTTTCTCCGTGAATAGAATTAGAATGATGCGGCGTGAAAATTCCAATCGCTGTTGCGGTTCCATCGATACTCATCGATGCCGCACGGGGGATAACGCGGAGGATTTACCCCCATCCCACCGCTTGCCTAGATTTGTGCCGCAGCAAATCTCGGCTCGGTGCGGCATGCGGTTGGTAAAGCGCAAATGCGCGAGCGTGTGCACGCGTCAGTAGAAAAGTGCTTTCGAATTTGCGTTCTTCGTGGAGGTCTTACATTCAGCGTCGATTCTTCGGTGGAAATGGAAAAGCGCTCGAAGATGCTTTCCCAATGTACACACACGTGCATTGTACGTACGTGCATGTATGCACATGCACATATCTATTTCCAAGAGACGTTCGCGTTACATTTTCACGACGGCACGTAAGGTCGACGAAGCTTTGCAAATTTTATCGAGTGTGAACTCGCAGCCGCGCGAAGTCCGCCCGCCACTTCCGGTCATTAATCTTCCCCTCGCTAGTCCACATCGAATTCGACGGCGAACGTGTGCCAGTTTCATGCTTGTTCATCGTCCGTCCGTTCCGTTCCCCAATTCAATCTTGAAAGAATGTCATCATGGAGTGAAAGGCAGACGTGGTTGTGCTATAGAGAATGGAACTTGTGAAACGGTGTCACATTTATTAACAATTGCCAGAATATATTATAGATGATGATAATTTTCATTGTTATTGGACTACATAAAAATATATTTTGTGATGTGAAAAATGTATTCTATTTCTTTTTACGTTTTTCTGAGGTATACTGAAATTTAAGAACTGGGAGCACATATGTTTCTTTTACATGATTTTTTAAATTAGTACGAGTATGCGAATTATGTAAATTGAATTTGTAGAATTCGATTTTAATTCGTCGCTATAGAAGCAAAAATCAAGTTCATTTCGTTAATCTTCGCATTTTCGTGACCATCACATTTGAGGCGAGCGATGTTTCTTGCTTCACGCTGCCGTACACAGCGCCCGTTGGTGCGGCGTTCGACTTCGCGCAAATGGACCGTCAACCAGCCGCGTTGCGGCGTGTTTCCATTTGAAACAGAAATAACACAATCAGCGCGTCGTGTATCGGCCTTAATGGAAACGCGTCGTGCAATTGATTTTTAACCGTGTTTCGTGTTTCGCATCTCCCGAGTCATAACTCGACCATAAGTGAGCCATCAAATACGCGTGATGAAGTAACGACGGATTCCGTCGAGATTTTATGTTAACGAGCGATACCAGGAGTAAATGCGATTAAGTAATCCTTTTGTAGCTCGTCCAGGATCACGCCCTCGAATTTTAAACAGTTTTCCTTTAGTTCTATTGAAATTTTGAAGTGAAGTGAATATGCATATTAAGAATTTCCAAAATCTTAGTTTAACATACATTACTGTAGTTTATAAAATTAAATTATGACCTTTTGAACAAATTAAAGTAGTTATATATGAGAAATAAAATATTTTATATTATTAAGTATTGATGTTGTTATTTTACGGGCAATTGCTATTTTTTACGTTTTAACTGACTGACCTTATACGATAGGTAATTGAACTCCATCTTGTGGAGTTAAAAATAAAAAGGTATCCCTGACTTTTCCGTCCATTGCTTTCTTCTTTGCGTAACCCCTCAACGGGAACGCGCTTTCTATTTTCTCGAGTGAATTTATTTTCTGACACGTGAGAATGTATGTATACTTTGAGATAATAGCAGTATTGCACTAACATCATGAATAGGTAATTTTGACAATGGAATTGGAAATTAAGTTGAAATGAGACCTCAAGAGAAGAGAGGAGAATATTTTCTCACGTCTATCGCTCAGTACAATATACCTACACACGTACACCTTCGCATCGAAAACTTTCGCCCACTAAGATTCTTTCGATTGCCACCTAAATCGGTATCACTCCACCCTGAGACCTGAAACAAAACCAATGGAAAAGGAGAAGAAAACAAAAGTAGCAGAGAGGCGTCCTACTGGAAAGCAGGCGGCGGTATACAGAGAGAAGAGAATGGAGAACTCGAGGAAAACTCGAAGAGGAGCCGGGTATTATTTTATAATCTAGCAAAACATTTTTCTGCCTTCGGATAACCTCTCTGAATGCGGCGTATTTCGCGAGACAAGGCCGCTTGGATGATAGCTTACCGGCGAACGAGAAAGAAAGAGAAAGACAAAAAGAGGGTGAACGAGCGAGGGAGAAAAGCAAGCCTTGAGCCGTGGTAAGCCTACTACGGCCGCGCTTACGGCGGATTCTCTTGGGCTCCATCAGCATTCGGATAAGCTGTATCCGGTATTATGTTTCTCCGATGCTGCCAGCATCATGGTTTTGTCTTGCATAAAAACTGCAATCGACCAAGTAAAAAAAGTAGAGGGAAAAAGAGGGAAGCGAAACGGCTGCGACGGGAGGGTTGTGGATGCTGGTGGGCTTGATAAGACAGAGAAGTCGAAGAAAGGAGCAACGCAACGTGTTGCACACCGTCAGTTATCTACTCCACTGATCGAATCGCTTTAACAAACTTCCACCGACAACCGATACATTATAAAGATATTTTTATGTAGGTATCGAATATACTATCGGAATTTTCTAACAATCGAACAAAATTGTTTCGTATATATATGATAGCTACTAATTGGCATCGAAAAGTTGCGCAGTCACTAGACTCTTCCGGAATCCGGCGAATCGTTTCATTAGATCTGAACGGTAATCGTCTTCGTTCGATTAACGTCGAGTCCCGCGTTTCCCTATAATCTTTATCGGGGCAAAAACACGCGGCGCGATGGTGCGCGGGACCATGAAATTACAGAAGCTTCCGATCATGATGGCCGCACGGAGTAAAGGGGTTTAGAAGAAATACGGGGTTGGGGGTGTTCGTGTGGACGTGTACGCGGACGCGCGAGAGAACTATTTAAATCTGTAACGCGGGCTTGTAGACACACCGTGGGCGGACAGGCCGGCCATAGCTCACCGGGACAGGAACACGGCCCCGATTTTAGGGACATACTAGATTTCACGATCTAGTTACACGAGTGGAGTTTCCCACGCAGTCTAAATGCGACTAAGCAGATTAAATCCTGTTGCGGCGGATGGGTTCGTGGAAAGAGAGAATAGTTTCTCGTGACAAAAGGTGGTTAACAATTTGGTGAAGGCGACGATTCCTCGCGGTCTTGTTCCATGGTTGAATCGCTAATCCGAAAGTCGGATGCTACTCAGGAAACGCCTTCTGCCGAAACACTCATCATTCAGTCGCACCACGTTTAGTTTTCAGTTAAGAATCGAATGTACAGAACTGAAGAACGGAACGAAGATTGATCTGCGTTTAATTTAGTAAATCTTAATTCATTTCGAATAGTATCCATCTATAGAATCTTTACAACATACAAATCAGTAAAAACATCCTGAGATTTACGAGAAGCATTTTTAAAATTTTTATTAGGGAATCGAATAAAAAACTCAAAAATTGTGCTGCTTGCTTTTTCTTCAAATTTTTTATTGTACATCATATTCCTCCAAAGTATAAAAAAAATTAATTCGTTAAGTCCAATATTAAAAAAGTTATTCATCATACGAACATTTATGGACTTCACTGTACATCGCAATGAAAATTAAATTCGGATTAGTTACTGTGTAAAATTCATTGTAATTGTTGAACCCTAGTTATATGTATAAAGCAAGTGAACAGTGTCTGAAATGATCAGCCCGACAAGCGAGTCTAATTGGAGTGGGTAGTATTTTAGAAATATGGGTCAATATTGAATCGGAAACTGCGGATGTTGTTTGAAAACTAATTGCGGACGATGGATCTCTGGAACTTTAAATTTATTTCTTCTTTCTCCTCGTTTTTTAAGGTTTTAGTGTCAGTGTTAGAGATTGAATTGAAGGAGCTATCCTCGTCATCGGTCAATAAACAAAATTGATGAATTCCGTTCTTAAAATAGTTTTCGTTCTCGATTAATTAGCTGGCCTTGCATCGCATGGTTGATTCGAAATCTTTTGTTTGCTATCAGCACGATCTGAATTTCGAGTGACTACCGCGCACCGGTTAATCAAAGCTGCTTTGTTTTCAGAGATTTATCACGAGTTGGAAGTTATTTCCTTGAAAAAACAATTCGGGCCGACCGGGGAATGGGACACGCTTGATTTATACGCGCGGTTAATCGTAACGCCTCAGGTAACGTGGTAATAATGAACGAATAATTTACAATTAATAATCGATAACATGGTAGTCGGTATTAGTCGCGACGATTATTATTGGTTGTGAATTATTGAAGAAGTCGCATATTAATCAGGGACCGGTTAAATTGCTTCGAATATTAATAATAAAGAACGATACGTGAGACATATTAAAAGTATCATCGGCTATTTGCACATTTTATATTAAACACCATATTTTACTTCATGCTCGGCACACATGGCGGCCGGCTTAGCGCGTAATTTCAATAAAAGGTTAACTCGTTCGTACGTTCCATATTGCGATCGGGTACGTGCAATTCCGCATAACCGCACGTGTATGATCACCATGCCGGACAGAAGCTTCCGAGCTTATTATTGGAATCTCTAGCTGCGAGCGTGTGAGACGGTTCGAATGATGAAATCAAAGGCCGGAGTAATGCAACAGCTGCCGGGTGTTAGTACGATTTTTTTGCTGCTCTGAAACGTTTGTTCTTTCACGTGCAAATTGAAACGTGAAATTCGATATTTATCAGAAACACTATTGTGTCGAATTTTTTTTTTTACTTTCTGTTCTACATGATTCTCGTTTCTAAACAAATAATTTTATTAGACTGAAAATAACATTCCGTTACAAAATTTTGTGTCGTATAAAACTTCAAGTTCATTAACAGTTTCAAGTCTCGCATTCAATCTTTTATCTATTAATTCTCTATCTATTTGTTAATTCTCAAATTAATGCATTATTCGAATGGTATAATAAATTCATGACTTAAATATATGATACAAGTATTTTAAAGAAATACCTGTTACGTTTGAAAGAAATAATATCTCATATGCACCGACTTAATGCGAAAGACGGTGAAGTTGAAACTGACGGTGAATGGCGTGTTCATTGACATCATGCTGCGTAGGAAACGTCTTTATGAGCCTTTCGTCTGACGCATCCGCGTCGCATGTAATTTACAGGTAGTCTGTTAATTCGGATAATGAAGAGAAGATAATGGGCGCGTAATTAAACCGCAACGAAACCGAACGCAATCCTGGTGCTCGGACGAAGCTCGGTTCGCAGACGATTTAATAGGTTAATTTCGCGAGCTAAACTCACCCGTTTCGTTCGTGACCTTTTTGAACGCGACCATGCCACGCCGCGCGGTGGGAACTTTTATAAATCACGACTAATTAATCTCGAGTATTAATCGTGCCAGCAGGAACCGTATTTCGCGCATTCGAGCGTTCCGTCCGTGGCTCATACACACGTCCAGAAACGGGGCGGTCGGGCCGCACCATGCCGTTTGTTTGAAATATGGCTGGTGGTAATTCAATTTTGAACATCGCTTCTTCCACCAAAGTGAAGCAGAAATTCCGCGGAGTTTCACAAACTAGGTTGGATTACTTGGAAGAAGATTGTTCGCGCGTGTTTCATTATTCGTTGTCGCGTGCATATGAAACTTTATTTCATGTCGAGTTACTTTCTTCTGCATTGACCGTAACAGCATATGCTTCATGATAATTGTTTACGATTGAAGAAAGTTGTCAAACTGTGGTAGGGGAAAGTGATGGCAAATCTATGGCACGTTTGATGCCAGTTTATTAAAAATCAGCTTTTTCTCTTCAAAAATAACTTTGGCTTTCTCATGAGGTAGAATGTTGACTTTGGAAGAGGATTCTTGACTTGTAGGAAAGGCAAGAGAGGAAACTGTAACGTTAGCATGAAAATATGCTTGGATTCGAAATTTTCATTGTGTATTTAAAACAAATTAGATTGTACAATCTCCTTGCTGTTCCTTCAGTTTCGTAGGTGTTATAAAAAGTAGGATGCAGGAAATTGTTACTTAATCGCCACGTTTCATCGATATGATTTAGATATTTCTATCAAGCCATCAAGTGCGAAATCGTACTTAATAATCTAATTACTCTAACAGCGTACCAATAATATAACTCTATTTCAATATACTGACGGGAACGGAATAATTGATGTGACTTTACCAATAGTAGTTATTGATTCAACTAGTGTTGTAATTGCAATGCTGCCATCGAATGGCACGTCAAACGATCGATTGAGATAATTTATAACCGGAACTGAGTTTAATGTGATCGTTATCCACAAGTGCAAGTCAACTACATGGTTAATCATTAGACCGGCATAACATATAAAAATATACGTACGGAGTAAATTTAAAATTGTGCAGATTCCATTGAATTCTGACTGATCGCGGTGAACAAATTTAATATTACCGTAACACATGAAATAATTTTGTCAATGGTTCCTCGTCCATATTTGATGAAAGATTAAGATTGATATAAAGCATTGTAATCGTGTAGAACAGAAATTATTTCTTAAATTCAACGGGCAGTACGGAAAAATGGGGTGGAGGGGGAGTACGGCTGGCAATCGTTATTTACATCAGTTTCCGGATATGGCAATAAATCAAGCTCGGACTTCCAATTACCTGCCGCTAAGCTTCACAGGAACCGTTCAGACGGAAAACAATATTCAGCAGTTATTCGAATCTTTGCGTAGGATTTTTTTCATTATCGTATTACGAGCCGACGCGTTGGGCACTGGTAAGGAGATAAATTGTTCCTCGGTAATATTGGAATATCGGGAAAGCATATTTCATTACTCCGTTACGGTCGCAGGCTCGCGAATACGTGCACGCGAGCGAAACCGTTCGGCTCAAACGAAATTTCACGGGAGAGCCGTTTAAACGTGACACCGTCACGTGGAAATAAGTGCTTTGTACGACAGAGTCGTTCCTTCCCACGAATTTATGAATCGTCAAATATCATGCAGATTTCAAGCTCAGCTCGTAGCTACGGATAAAGAGCGTAAATACTGGCTTCCTTTGTCCAGGCATAGGTTTGTTAAAGGGTGGAGTCGCCATCGATATTAGAAATCGTAATTTGCGATGGACAAGGGTATACATTCATACTGAAAGTGAACAACGATTTCGATATAAATGCATTTGCAATGATTCCTTAAAGAGTTAAAATAATACAGTTTGATTGCGAATATCATTGAAATAGGTTTCTTTTGAAACTACATTTCATTTCATCGCAAATTTATTCCCAAAAGATCATCGATGAAATTTCCCCATTTCAGTTTACGAAATTACAAATTTCACTCACAATTCATAATATAGCTCCATCCCGGGCAATTCAGAGGGTTTTAAAAACCATGTTTCTAAAAATTCGGAACGTGCACACTCTTCTACGCGTTTTGTTCATTTTGCGTATACCTCAGTCTCTTTCGCTACAAAGATCGTGGTAATTCAATTATACGAGAAAATACGATCTCACCCAGCTTTTTGATCCATTCTCGTTTGCGATGCCGGTGAACATCTGAAGCGGAGACGGCTGGGCCCGTGTATAGCTAGCATAGCAGTCTGTCTCGAGTTTATATACTTACCGCACGTACACGTTGACGTCGTATTTTTGTTCATTTCTCGCGACACAAAGCAGCACGCGAAACTTCGTTAATTCGGACGAAGCCAAAGAGCATCGTTGGAAATGAGAGGAACGTCGTTCACTATTTACTAGAAGCAATCCGCGGGACTCTTGGTTATCTCGTATATGTGCATGTCGGTGGTCAAGAACGTCATTAATAAGTACGAAGTACGCGGGTGCAGCTTGCGTCAGATTTTCGGAAACATGATCTTATCGCAAATTTAAAATGTATTTATCTTGTAATGGATTTTTATGGCAAGTCATGATAAGTTTACTTATATTGGACTCCTTGAATTAAAACTCGTGCAACAGAATTTCTTTCTTGAATTAAGAATCGAATTGAAAATTCCAAGCATGAGCTCATTCCATTTTGTCATTCTACAATCTCTATTTAGTATAAAATTATTGAAATCTTTATTAGTTTATGATTAAAAACGCACAAAGACGCGAAGCTCGAAAACAGTATTGAATAAGTTGGAATATGGTAATTTAAAAAATAATGAACTTCCAATTGAAAATGCGGTATGGGTCAACGCTTTCGAAAAAATTAATTTTGAGGTACGCAGATACGTTGCGCAAGCAGTTTGATTCAATGGATCTTTCTACATGTATAGATCACCGCCATGTTGAACACGAAGTAATCATACCAAGAATAATTTATCACCGAAAACAGTGTTTTTAAAAGAAAAATATCAAAACTATCCAGCGGATTTTGTAATTGAAACGAGAAATCATGCAAACCTCGGTGAAAAACGTTAACAAGTTACTCTGTTAAATTAATGGATTAAAAAATAATTCGAAAACGTGATTTTGTACGGATTTCACTTGTTTGTCATGCATGTAGACTGAATGGAACGAAATTTTTTAAAACATATATTGCGTGAATAGTAACAGGATTGCAACGTTAAAAGCATTGCATATTGTACATAGCTCCAGTTGCGGTATACAAAAAAGTTTATACCGCGCTCTGAATATTGAATAAATAAAATAATTTATTAAATGCAATACACATACATGTTCCATTAACGCAATGTGTAGCGTGGAAGCAAAAATAAATCGTATTCCTGCATCAACGAACACATCTAATAGAAGTTGAATTTTTAAAAGAAATATAAATTTGCAAGTATTGGGCAAAATTCTTATTATAATATAACGATAAATGCTTCAAGTATAACTAAATGTAGGATAAATGAAGATAAAAGCGAATTTCTTTTTTACAACTTTTGTTTTGATTGTTTTTTTTTATGTTGATTTTTTCCTTATGTTAAATTGCAATAATTCTGCCTCTCAGAGTAGACGGTTTCGTAATTTTCGAAGGGGCGCATCTGGAATTTAAAAGGAGAGCAAGCCGAGACCGCGGCAGTACCTCTGTAATCTTACTAATTAGCGGTAATAGTCTTTGTAGACGTTTCCGCCCGTTGTTTCCTTCTGGTGCAACCCGTTGTAACCGGCCGCTTTGAATTTCATGCTTCAAACTTCTTGGACCCGAGATTTGTCGGGTTGAAAGATGTCGGTCTTAAACATTTTCTCGACCCCGACCCGACTGTCTCGTTGATTCGTTAGCGGGTAGGACTCGTGTTTCGTTCACGAGACATACAATGAGGTCGCGGTGTCGTTGAGCTTTCGGCGTTCAACTGGGACCATATGGCTCGTTAGCCGGATTTCGTTTTCTTCTTTCTCGCGGACGTCAGGACGTCACAGTGCGGTAAGGAGTGAATTATTGCTTAGCGGCGCCGCGGCGCGACATCCGCGCGGTACGTAGCTCCTATACGGCGTAGTGCAATTTTTGCGCATACCTAACGAACCATGAAACTGGTTTTTCCACACGTGAGCAGGATAAGCTTGCTCGTAATCGGATTCTGCGGTTCTACTAAGTAACGACCGTGGATCGTTTGACTTGCATACGCACGACTTGTGTCCACTTCTTTTCTATATCAGTATCATTTCATACTACATATGTTACGATTTATGTGACTGTTAAATAATTGCAAAAGAGCCATGATATCTGAAAGATTTTGTTTTAATTGTTCGTCGAATTGTACTCTGATTAAAAAAGAATTTCTGATCTGAAAATTGTATCGTATCACACAGAGTGCACGTCTATTCTTCTTTTGAATGGGTTTATATATTATACCACGTAGACATAAATTCCGCCACGCTACAAATTATATTTTACCCATTATTACTATTTTCTTACCACGACTACCATAACCGCTAGCCTGTAGGAAAAACAAGACACGTAACAAGCAACGAATGCTCGACTTACAGCGGGGTGAGCCCTCGTTCTTACGAGCCAAGAAAATGCAACGATAAATCTCGCGGAGGCGAGCGCGATGCTCGCGAAAAAATATTGCGCCCAGCACGGTCCTGAGGTTTATGAAGTACGCTCCCCGCGCTGATTTCTAACGTATAGATAACCGTTGGCAGGATAATTAGATAACGAAGGGTTGCGCCGGACGACCGGAGAAGATTTTAATCTTCCCAACCAAAGCGAAGGAATTCGCACGTCGCGGCGGGTAGGCACGCGACAAGTTTAGTTTATTCGCCGTGGCCTGGCCGAAGGAGGGCTCCCCGTGCGAAGATTAATGGCGCGGCTAGTCATATGGTTCTAATTTGCCCTCTTTACCTCGCCATAAATTATCACGGCCGACGAAAAACGCCCCGCACGAGATATCATTATGCCGCCCAGGCGAACCGTAGCCTAGGTGCGAACGCGATACGGGAAGTCATGGTCGGTGAAATGAAAATGTTACTGTGCTTATAAAATCGAGATTCTCCAGTTATTCTGATACTTCGTCGATTTCATTCTTTGGTAATAACATTTTCTGTTTTCTTTAATTATAAAACGGAATTTTTTACATTGCCAAATATTTTGATACAGTTTTTTTGCGGTCGATTCCGTTTGAATGACACTCACAATTTTTTTAATTCGATCGAATCAAATTCATTTCCCGTCGTTTTATTTTCGATCACAGTCGAGTATTATCGTGTTTTTAAGCTTTCATGTATCGCGTGGAATTGATATTTCTATTGATCTGAAAATTGTATCGTATCACACAGAGTGCACGTCTATTCTTCTTTTGAATGGGTTTATATATTATACCACGTAGACATAAATTCCGCCACGCTACAAATTATATTTTACCCATTATTACTATTTTCTTACCACGACTACCATAACCGCTAGCCTGTAGGAAAAACAAGACACGTAACAAGCAACGAATGCTCGACTTACAGCGGGGTGAGCCCTCGTTCTTACGAGCCAAGAAAATGCAACGATAAATCTCGCGGAGGCGAGCGCGATGCTCGCGAAAAAATATTGCGCCCAGCACGGTCCTGAGGTTTATGAAGTACGCTCCCCGCGCTGATTTCTAACGTATAGATAACCGTTGGCAGGATAATTAGATAACGAAGGGTTGCGCCGGACGACCGGAGAAGATTTTAATCTTCCCAACCAAAGCGAAGGAATTCGCACGTCGCGGCGGGTAGGCACGCGACAAGTTTAGTTTATTCGCCGTGGCCTGGCCGAAGGAGGGCTCCCCGTGCGAAGATTAATGGCGCGGCTAGTCATATGGTTCTAATTTGCCCTCTTTACCTCGCCATAAATTATCACGGCCGACGAAAAACGCCCCGCACGAGATATCATTATGCCGCCCAGGCGAACCGTAGCCTAGGTGCGAACGCGATACGGGAAGTCATGGTCGGTGAAATGAAAATGTTACTGTGCTTATAAAATCGAGATTCTCCAGTTATTCTGATACTTCGTCGATTTCATTCTTTGGTAATAACATTTTCTGTTTTCTTTAATTATAAATCGGAATTTTTTACATTGCCAAATATTTTGATACAGTTTTTTTGCGGTCGATTCCGTTTGAATGACACTCACAATTTTTTTAATTCGATCGAATCAAATTCATTTCCCGTCGTTTTATTTTCGATCACAGTCGAGTATTATCGTGTTTTTAAGCTTTCATGTATCGCGTGGAATTGATATTTCTAGTATTAAAATTTCAAAAAGAAGTCTCGCTACCGGGTAGTTCACGTATTAATCCCCGGGCTTAAATTTCAATCGTACAGTTCTCCCGTATTGATGTGGTCCTGCATTATTGTTTCATAAATAACGTTAATCTCTTTACGCGTTTAAACTGAATCAGAAAAATACTCGATGTTGTACTGCGGAATTGTCAATCAAGAGAGCAACATTTAAGTGAGAGATTTAAAAGATCCGACGTTTTTCTATTCTTTCTCTAGTTTGTCTTTGCGTGATTACAAAAATGGAAATGATCGGAGAACAGTTGTTTAGCGGTAGCTAACGTTGCTTTCCGAGTGTACGGATTGCGACATTCTCACAAACGGGAAGCATGCAAATAAGAGGACACGAACCATTCTCGTTGTATGTGCGTACAATTGGTCCCGGTTTTATTTGCATCGGTTTTTAAATGGTTTCGCGTGCGCTACGCGAATTGTTATGCAGGAGGTACGCGTGTAAAAAGTAATCGATGCACGGACGCGACGTGTATACACGGCAGTATGCTTGCTTTGTCCCACTTGTACGTATCGTTCTTCCTTTCGTTTCATTTATTTTTTTACTTCCTTCCTACGAGTCCGCGTACCAGTATTTTAGTGCACGATGTTTTATTCGAAAATTTATCCTACTAGAAAATCGTCAATATCGCCGTAACCGCCAGCGAGCGACGAGGGATAAATTAATGGCTCAATTGGACTGAGTAGACATTCCTTAAACGTATTTGTCAATGGGTATCGATTCAATCGAATGTTCAATTCGCACCGTCTATTCCATTAAAGCGATCACTACCATTCGTGAGCACATTATCTTAATGGTTAATCAGTATCGTTGAATAAAAGCTCGACGAAGATATGTTCTTTTTCAAAACAAAACTCTATACATAATTCACTTCAGCAGACATTCGTTTTTATTTTTGTTACGAAGTTACACACTCACACATAAACGTATGGTTTATTAGAAAATGTAGGACATCGAGTTGAATGACTGCAATGCGAGTACACTGAAAATTCTATAAATTTTGGAAAGTTTCATTCTCCTCTTTTCTTATCCTTATTCATATATATTTCACTATTTTATTTAGGACACCTTTATTTGTACTTGTTCTTTCCGTCTCATATATCAGGTCTAGTCATAATTAACGTCGTTTTCCAATACATTTCCATAGACTAAAAAACGACACTAATTATTACTAATATGTATAAAATATAATAAAAAACTTAATATTTCAGGCAAATGTAACTGTGCCGATGTATAGTGTCAAAGTTATTGGTGATTGACGTAATAGATATTGGCATTCGACTTATTAAGCAAGCTACTAAATCGGGACTTTTAAGACAAATACGTACGGTTGTATATGGAGTTTGTACATTTCTACTAACGTAAATACATATATTTGTAATACAGTTGACGCTATGTGCACTATAATGTACGACGTACAATACGTTACGCTACGGTCTGCCGAGAAACAGAGAGGAAGAAGTTGACGAAATTATATGCGACGATAAATCATCGCGTAAGCTCGGTCGGACGTGCGGAATCAAGAAAAATGTATATACCGACTATACGGTTTCCACTTTTTGCGATATTTTCTTATTGAACTTTTATCAAGCTGCAGTTGGTTAATTTATTAAAATTTTCATACGAGCAATATAATTTTTAAATAATATGCGTGCAGAGATTCATTCCTCGAAGTTTTTAAAAACATTGAAGCATATCATTTTTATGCTCACTAAACTATGAGAAAGTATATTTGATCGAATATCTCTAAGAAGAGAAGGGAAAAGAAAGAAAAATCGTTTCAGTGCAAAACCCGAATCAATAGAAGTTTTTGCTCGATCATAATGAAACTATTCTTTAAGCTACGACCCCTCGCCCTGCCGATATCGCGACGTCTTCGTTCTACCCTCACGATTAACGTCACGCTCGATTCGGGTTAAGGGTGGGAAACACACGAGTTGGTTAGCGCGAGGCAACACCAGGGGGAATACTCACCGGTCAATGGGGTGGCTCGGTGAGAGGAAACCAAGTAGAAATTGCTACAACGTAAACGCCTTCACAGGATAGAATGCGTTGAAGATTTCTCAGCAATGCTTATGCGAATCGTGAAGAAATCTTTCTATATTTGTCCTGCGAATCTGCTTCTCGAATGGATATTGCAATGTGCATAAGCATTTAAAGATTTTACATTAGGGATAACAGAATTTTAGTTGCCATGGGAGTGAGGCGAATGAATTCAACGAATGTTTGAATTGTAATTTTAAGTGAAATCCGAATGAATAAATCTTGAAAATACGTGTTATATTTTGACATGATCGATGAGAATTGTTTTAAAACGTAGACATTCTTTATTATTCGGTTTTTAAATGGTTTCGCGTGCGCTACGCGAATTGTTATGCAGGAGGTACGCGTGTAAAAAGTAATCGATGCACGGACGCGACGTGTATACACGGCATGGTATGCTTGCTTTGTCCCACTTGTACGTATCGTTCTTCCTTTCGTTTCATTTATTTTTTTACTTCCTTCCTACGAGTCCGCGTACCAGTATTTTAGTGCACGATGTTTTATTCGAAAATTTATCCTACTAGAAAATCGTCAATATCGCCGTAACCGCCAGCGAGCGACGAGGGATAAATTAATGGCTCAATTGGACTGAGTAGACATTCCTTAAACGTATTTGTCAATGGGTATCGATTCAATCGAATGTTCAATTCGCACCGTCTATTCCATTAAAGCGATCACTACCATTCGTGAGCACATTATCTTAATGGTTAATCAGTATCGTTGAATAAAAGCTCGACGAAGATATGTTCTTTTTCAAAACAAAACTCTATACATAATTCACTTCAGCAGACATTCGTTTTTATTTTTGTTACGAAGTTACACACTCACACATAAACGTATGGTTTATTAGAAAATGTAGGACATCGAGTTGAATGACTGCAATGCGAGTACACTGAAAATTCTATAAATTTTGGAAAGTCTCATTCTCCTCTTTTCTTATCCTTATTCATATATATTTCACTATTTTATTTAGGACACCTTTATTTGTACTTGTTCTTTCCGTCTCATATATCAGGTCTAGTCATAATTAATGTCGTTTTCTAATACATTTCCATAGACTAAAAAACGACACTAATTATTACTAATATGTATAAAATATAAGAAAAAACTTAATATTTCAGGCAAATGTAACTGTGCCGATGTATAGTGTCAAAGTTATTGGTGATTGACGTAATAGATATTGGCATTCGACTTATTAAGCAAGCTACTAAATCGGGACTTTTAAGACAAATACGTACGGTTGTATATGGAGTTTGTACATTTCTACTAACGTAAATACATATATTTGTAATACAGTTGACGCTATGTGCACTATAATGTACGACGTACAATACGTTACGCTACGGTCTGCCGAGAAACAGAGAGGAAGAAGTTGACGAAATTATATGCGACGATAAATCATCGCGTAAGCTCGGTCGGACGTGCGGAATCAAGAAAAATGTATATACCGACTATACGGTTTCCACTTTTTGCGATATTTTCTTATTGAACTTTTATCAAGCTGCAGTTGGTTAATTTATTAAAATTTTCATACGAGCAATATAATTTTTAAATAATATGCGTGCAGAGATTCATTCCTCGAAGTTTTTAAAAACATTGAAGCATATCATTTTTATGCTCACTAAACTATGAGAAAGTATATTTGATCGAATATCTCTAAGAAGAGAAGGGAAAAGAAAGAAAAATCGTTTCAGTGCAAAACCCGAATCAATAGAAGTTTTTGCTCGATCATAATGAAACTATTCTTTAAGCTACGACCCCTCGCCCTGCCGATATCGCGACGTCTTCGTTCTACCCTCACGATTAACGTCACGCTCGATTCGGGTTAAGGGTGGGAAACACACGAGTTGGTTAGCGCGAGGCAACACCAGGGGGAATACTCACCGGTCAATGGGGTGGCTCGGTGAGAGGAAACCAAGTAGAAATTGCTACAACGTAAACGCCTTCACAGGATAGAATGCGTTGAAGATTTCTCAGCAATGCTTATGCGAATCGTGAAGAAATCTTTCTATATTTGTCCTGCGAATCTGCTTCTCGAATGGATATTGCAATGTGCATAAGCATTTAAAGATTTTACATTAGGGATAACAGAATTTTAGTTGCCATGGGAGTGAGGCGAATGAATTCAACGAATGTTTGAATTGTAATTTTAAGTGAAATCCGAATGAATAAATCTTGAAAATACGTGTTATATTTTGACATGATCGATGAGAATTGTTTTAAAACGTAGACATTCTTTATTAATCGGACTATTTGATTTATTTCATAGTCTAATAAATTCTGTTTGCTTACTGAATTTCGCTTATTTCTCAAAGAATTAATATGTTACGAATGAACGTCACGCTGCAAGGTACCCCGTTGGCCGAACACGTGGCATTGGCTGAATACCATCGTAGTTTTATGGAGACTGAAGGAATTGTGACATGGTGGAAGAATTCACACCTGGCTTTTATCTTGCTTTCTCGATTTAATAATATCTTACGAACTTTTAATAATCAAATATAAACTTTCAGTCTAACTAAGAATAATCCCTTAAAAGATGAAAATTAGATCACGATCGTTGGAAGATCAGTGAAAATCCAGCAAGAACTGTGGGACAGCGTATTTTCAGGAAAGTGATGAGTCGACAGTTTCAAGCAATTGTCGGCCGATAAAAAGAGGCAAACGCGAGTATCCGGTCAGTCTTTTTAATTATTCGCGGACACGAGAATAGCCGATATATACATAGATATATCTGCTCGTACGAGCTACGAGCGACGCACCGTCGCATCCACCAGAATTGGTGAATCGACAAGCTGCATGTGCTCGACTAATTAGGGATGCTCGGCCACGGCAGAGAGACACGGTAAAAAGTGAGAGAGAGAGAGAGACCATGGGAATCAAAAGAGGGAGAATCGGGTGCCCTCTCTTTTATCGCTGCCAATTTTCGGGTGCCGCTTTTTTTCCCGATTGAACCCCTGAAACGGCGCCTGGCAATTTGCCGGCTACGAATAAATGTCGCCGCCTATCTAACTAGTGCATTACCGATCTGAACTACAGCTTCGTTTCCTTTTTTAAAAGCTGACTTCTTTTCATTTTTTTCTATCGGTGCGGATTTGGTCAATTCGTTTAGAAATGGCTTGGAACGAAGAGAAAGAAAAGCATAGGGTGACAGGAAAGAATCGAGCGCATAGCTTGCTCACGGTTTACTTTTCATTCTTCTTGATGCATTTGGTTTCCATTTTTGTTCGATATCGTATATAGTCATTCAGATTCGCTTGCTTCACTTTACGCGCGCTCTCTTCGCAGTATGAGGATGGAGAGGACTCATAAAGAATAAACGAGAAGAACTAGGAAAAGAACGTTGAACCTCATAGTTGTACAAGTCACAATTGCTCAACGCTAAAAAGGCCGACAGAAAACGGAAAAGAGGCTAAACCGCTTAATGCCGTTAAAACTCCTAGTATTCAGGGGCGTCACTTTCGTCGCAGTTATAACGTCCTGAAAAAAAGGTGGATTAAAAGGTGATATGTACGTCTGTGCGACTGAAATACTCTCTTCTCATCGTTTTTTATCCGACCGCAAAAGTAAAGGGGTTGTTGTGCAAATTGCGTGGGGATACTGCGAATCTATTTCAAATTACTTGGACGAGAGTTCCTTGATGGATTTCTCGAGGCCATTTGTTTTATCACTTGAAAAGATTCCAGGTAGACAATGGAGCCAAAGATTCAATGGATATGCCGTAACTCCCCGCCTAACTCCTCTCGTTCTCTTTCAACTATCGTTCTTTCAACGCAATCGCGCCGGAATAATAAGAGGTTGGCGTGCATATTTTGATGTTTCGCGCAATTTCCTACTCACTGTATTGCGCAGCGCAAACAAAAAAGGGGAAGGAAAACGTTAACGAGCAGTATTCTGTTCCTGGTTTAAAAAAGTCTACGTAAACGTTCCGCTTGAATTTTTCCGCGATCTCTGTATTTCTTTGCCTCTCCGTTGTCTTTTAAATGAAGGTTTAAAAGGAGTTGATACTTTGATGACAGAACAAATTATACTTTATGCAGGCGAAAATGTGAATCACGGCGTAAAAGCCATTATCTTATAATTATTGAAGGTTAGATAGATCTTTTCTCGTATTTTAATTTGATGTAAAAAAAATTACTTACTTTTATTCTTATTGTTTGTTTCAGGTAAGTCGTGAATTACGCTTGGCTCTTTCCACTGTCGCAATTAAAACACCAATAATAACCATATGTACGTAAGTACTCTTTTATGTTTACGGTTATAAATTGGATATGTCTTGTCTAATAGGATCTTAATAATTTTAATAGTCAAAGTTTTAACGGCCCGATTCGTGGAACATCCTGTTCGTCGCAAATCCTATCAAACACCGGTGAAACTTTTAATTCTTTTCGGATTACTGTGTATTAGGGCCTGTTTTCTGAGAACATAATGCTTCTTTTCTTCTCTGAACTCCATTTTTACGGTACATTAAATCATTAAATCACGATCGTTCAACGAGTTTCACTTGAAATAGGTTCGCATCAGAGAAAACTTTTCATAAACAGAATCGATATTCAATCGTGAATAATAAAGGTTGATCTTGGTCCTTTCCTAAGTTGGCTTTCTCTCATTTCTTCCAGTATAAATATACGAAGTAAAACTTAATTAACGATTAATTTAGTAACGTAACGTAATAGAAAAGTAAACGAATTAGCTCTTCTTACTTAACAGCTGAACAATCAAAGAATGAAAAGCAAAGTTCACAGAACAGAGAGAAGTCTTGCGATACAAATGGTTATAGATTACTTGTAGAAAATTTGTTAAGGTGGAACAACGTGGAATTTGAAACTATTTTTCAATTCAGTATAAACTTCAAATTAATTGTAAATGCATTTATGATCTCACAAGAAACTCGTCATTGTACTTAAATAAACTATTATAATTCCATTCTATTTCGTTCTGTAGCAGGAAAAATTTTAATTATCTTTTTAATTCCTCGTGATTAATTTTCTTTATTTGTTCGATTATTCTTTTATTTTTCTTTTATTCAGTTCGATTTTCTTTATGAAATCAATGTATGAAATGTATTTCAGATACCATTTGTTTCGCCTTTGCTTCCTGTGTAGCTTGAAACGCGAAGCCACTAAATTTATGTGTGACTATTATATCCGCGATACTTGTACGCTTTCTTTTCAGAGCTTCATACTTCGCTCAGTTTTGTTATTACGTTGCCGTTCGTCATTTTCAGTTACATTATCTACTACCTTGTATTGTATTCGGGTTTCAGATAACAGAATCATGCTTATTAAATCATCCTATTTCTTCATTGACAAATGTAAAGAAAACTTCGTATCATATTTAATTCGGGAATATAAAACAGAATACGTGAACTCGTATTTCCTGCAAATCATCGGAACGTGCTTACCTTAAATGCGGACTCTTTCTGAGCTAAGCCAATACGTTTCCCCGCATCTCGTGACCAATCGCGTTCGAAAACTCGTTCCGAACTCGGAAAGCTCGCGCCTGTCGTCCGCGTAAATCAGAGCCGTGTTATTGGATACTATCGTCGATCAGATATCGTCTGCAGACGTTTCGGTGAAAATGAGAGGCACGTTCGTTTACGTCCCGGGAATTTCACGAAGAATTTCTCGACGCGAAGTCTCCGTTTCCTCTTCGTCTGCGCGGAGGGTACGCGTACCGGAAATTCGAGGCTGGGTTGAGAATTCGACACGATGTAGTGCGGTCGAGGGCGTGACTTTGGCGAGGAGGGGTTTCGGTCTTGATTATTACGCGCCGCGTAGATTACGCCGCAATTACTATGAAGAGGGGAAGAGGGCAGGAGAGAAAAGAGAGTGTTCAGAACCCACCGCGGAGGATCGCGTAACGAGAAATCATGTTACACGTAGCTGTGCAGTTTTATTTAAAACGGCAGCGACACTTGCCAGCCAGGACTTCATTCACTTACCATTATCCCGGCAGCCACGGGGGCGACTACAAAACTGTCGCGCTTTACCGCGCCACGGAAGGAAGTAGTTACGTTTTATAAGCGGCGCAATAATCGTTTCCACGGTCTACGGGGCGCGCCCGATGTGGCTAAGGCTAAGGTCGAAACGCGCATCGTTCGGGGTAGCTGTATTACACTCGAGCACAGGGTGTCCCAGAAAAAATCGCTGCCAAATTGATATAGCGTTCTCGGATTGTTGAGTAAATGAGAGAGAAGTTCAGAAGTCCAGAAGTAATTTTAGTTAGTCGTTATAAAAATTCAAACAATTCTCAACCAAACGGGTGAAATACAGTATACATATAGAGAAAATACATGTATGTACATTTCATTATATAATAGATTTAATAATTTATAAAATTGGCAACTGTTACGATTTTAATTCTTGTTCACATCTGACAAGTATGTAAAATAAGCGAGATACGTGTCTACTTAATATAAACGTTGTGAGACACCCTCTATGTGCTTCGCTTATATGTTTCGGGTTCGTTGTTCTATCTAAATAGCGCATTACCATAATCCACGTTGCATACAGGCATATCGTTAATTTCCAAATTGGTGACGCGTTTGAACCTCGAGGACTATTTAACGGGTTGAACTTTGATCATTACATGGGCAAAAATGGCCAAGTAACATTGAAATTTGGTTCCGGGTTTTTCGACTCTGGATTTGATTGTTCCATTCCGACTGTTTCAACAAGGATTACTCTTGTGCATGTGTCGGTTATCGTTTACCCACTGTAAATAGAACTAACAAGCGGTATAGGCGAACATTATGAAATATCCAATTACAGATAAATTATGTTAGAAAATTTCAATTCGATAGTTTCCAAGTTTCTTTTTTTACGTTTACCTCATTTACACAAATCTTGCTGAACTTTGTTTAATATGTACACTGGAGCTTGCGTTTTCCCAACGTAACTTTTTTACGCGTCGACTAGATTCATCAACTTATAATGTGTTTACCGGGAACAATGTACTGGGTAGAAAGTTTTTATCGTGAAATCATCTGCATCTTGTTTACATTTTTCATGGAATGTAATGTTCAATAGTTACGCGGAAGCTTAACAGGGTCCACCGTTGCTGCTCCGTTCCCGGCAACAATACGAGCTACTTTCGAGTAAATTTACCTGAACACGAAACTTAACTCCTTACGGATTAAAGTGCAACCCAGTTTCACTAACCATGGCCATTAACGGGTCAGCTGTAGCTAATGAATTTAGAAAGAAAATAGAGTTAATCATATTTTAATCCGGCATCAGTTCACAGTTATATTTCTGTTGGGAATTGTAATTTTATAATGGATGTCAATTTCAGTGTAACAAAGTTTGATACATAATTTTACATTTTTATGTACTTATCAGTTGACCATTAATATGAAAATTATATGTTTGCTATGTAATAAGAAAATACATTACATCTCTGCTTTCTCTATAATGTGAACGTGAGAATTACAGACTAGTACTTATTTTCTCATTTAATAAAATAATATAATAACCAAAATTCATCTTTTTTAATATGTCGGTTTTTAATACAGAAGAGGTCTTGTATTTGTAGCTGTTTATTTTTAAGCTTTATCTTGACTAATATTGTAGAGCGACAAGTACATTAACACTCTAATTCTGTCGTGCACGTTCTTTGTGTCGATAACACCTCGCCAGTTGGAATAAAAACGGGTTTCCGTAATTAGCACAGGCCTGAGAGAGCTAATTCCGGTCCGAGGCGTTTATCCATAGAGAAAGATACATCGATGCGACTCCATGTTCCATACACTGTTTCCGGACTCTAGATTCCCAACCCTCTATCTGACTGCGAAAGCGATCCACCGAAACATCGCATTAACATAATCCCTGTATATCCTGTAAAGTCGTTAACTTCCAAACCGTCGCTGGGTCGGATCCAGATCCACGCGCCTCGTTCCCGTTATCTGTTTGAAACGCGGAGTAGAGAGCATGTAAAAATGAGAGAGATCGAGAATGGTAACGAGCGAGTGAGAGTAAATTTCGCGACGTATCTGGGCTGCTCTAAGGCACTCGCACCCTGTTAACGCGCTTTTTGCGTCCGCCTGTACTCTCCAGCGATATTTAACCGCGTTAATCCGCTTCCTCTGCGGTTAAGCCACAGTCGTAATTCTTGAGGTAGAACGTGGGCGAAAACGGAAGGGAAGAAGAATGGAGATGAGTCCGCGGATAGGAATTTAGTACGTTGGTTGTTCACCGAATCTTTTGTAATCAGGATCGGGATTGAGCGTAGTGAGTTAAGAGGATGGAGTGTATAGATACTTCCACTTTGCTTTAATCGAAATGAAAAAATTGATTTCGAATGCATTGATAAATTTTTTTTGTACGAGGTGCAACAAATGTTTCTGTTATCGTTCGATCCGGTTAGAGCAGATTATCTCGTCGTTGTCGAGGCATCGAGCGGATAACGAGACGATTTGTGTGCCGTCGCGATGCGACGCATTGAAATATTACGTAACACATCCATAGAAGGATCCAAAACGTTGAATAGGTTTGTTGCTATGCTCTTTTCAAACGGTCGAAATCCGATTCGTCGTTTTTCGGATTGGACGAAATCGTGATTAATGGGCCGCGATGCCTATTAACGCGGTACACGGTGCTCGTTTTCGAGCATCAACCGACTAACATAAGCACCGTTCTGACAAGATAACTCATTTCGAGCTGGCCAACGTTAGGGGAAGCCGTGTTCGCTAACGAACATTCATCCCAATATCCACGTACAGCGAACCAAACATTGGCAATTAATTCTAACCGTGCGCCACGAATGCGCAGTATCTGTCCACTATCAGTTTGCAGCTCCGGGGAGTACATGTATGTGACAGCCGAACCCATTTCCCTGCCATCCTCTTCCGTCCTCCCCTGATATTTACCTCCATCCTTCTCCGACTGTTACCGATAGCGTACAGGATCTTTCTCTCGGTGTATGTGCCTCTCTGTGTCCCTCTGTCGCTTTGTCTTCCCTCTGGACGGTCCCCCAAGTTGCATCCACGGAGTTCTATCAACCTTGATCCCAGTGGCTGTTCTGTTTGGCAGCTCTCCTTGCTCTCGAGATTTCTACGTCCAGAAGTACCGTCGTGTATGTACCAGCAACTTCGTTCTTGAACCTCGAAAGCTGTTGGAAACGTCATGGAAAATGTAACGTTACCATATCCTGTCACATTCTGACTGCCTGTGATTACCACTTCTTCATTCTCTACAGTTCTTATTTTTCTCTTCCTCCTGGATTCACTGTGCTTCTTCGTACAGCACTCTCTAGATAGTCTTTTTCTGTTCATGTACTGAACTGTATATTTATTGAATTTATGATTAACATTAAAAATATTTAACGTGTCAAATACGAAATTACGGAGACAAAAGAGTTATAATCATACAATAGAACGCGACGGGCTGAACGTCGTGTTTTCGCGTAAATTGCAAAGAATGCCCGCGCAGATTTATCGATCCCGCGTGCCTGGCCGCGTTTTTGATGGCGTTCGTTCGCCGTTCGGAGGGATGGCTTTCGTTAGCCGAGTTTATGATTGATCAGCCGCGACCACTTGACTTCAATGAAAGTGGATGAAGGATTGTGGCGAATTGATAGGTAAAATGTTTTGTACCAGGGGGTTCTGGCTCGAGTGATTTATGCGAAATACGGCCAATAATTGTGCAAATTTCTCTTTTGTCAAAAACACGAGTCGTAATGAAAATACATATATCTTACGAAATGTTTTTTCATAACTTTGTTTTCTGGTTTGACATCTCTATTTATTCATAAAGTACCTTCAAGATTTTATTGTTTTCCTATAAATTCTTATATTGAACAATGCTAAACCATGAATTTAAGATTTCAATATGATATCGTGAGTAGGGAATAGTCGACTCTTCGAAGTACTGGTCTATCTGTTGGTATGTATTATGTATTAATGTATTAGACGTTCTTCTCCCAAGCTGACAATTCATCTTTATATGTTATGTATATTATAATACATAACGCAAATAACACATAAGGCAAAGAAAAATATCGAATTTGTACCATTACAAATGATTAGATCATGTTAGGCCCACGAATATCAAATGGACCTCGTATGAAACTTTTTCATGGGTGTTTTATCACCATTTACGGGGTTGTTTGATATATTTCTATAATGGTGGTTACGGTATTCGAGAAATTGATACTACTGTAAGCTTCGCGGGATGGGAGAGATGCGTTGATAAGGTTCACGTAAAGGATGCCATCGTGCATTGTGTGTTATCCAATGAGATTGTCGGTTATACAGACTTCATATCCTATGTATGGCTTTATGATACCACTCTATCGGCTATCATACATAGGACGCACACGCCCGCGTTTACGTGTGTGCGACTGCATGGGACGTTCAGCTTTCCGGAGGTGCCATTTCATACAGGAAAGAAGGTACTTTTATTCTTGAAAATAGCCCCGGGTGCTCGTCGGGCTCGTATGTAAAAATGAATTTTTCTCTGCGTTTATAGACCATTTTAATGGAATATGCACGTTAAAACGTGTTCCATAAGCTTCGAGTTGTTTTTAACGGTACGCGATATTTGTTTATTGCGGGGACCAGAGGTATCATCGATTGCAATGGGACACGGAAATACTTTTATGACTCAGAATTTGATCTTGCTCATTTTTATTAGCATATATGTATTATTGTTATTGGCGCGCATCGAATGTGTAATTTTGCTATATAATACAAATTAGGTAAATGTTAACAAAATAGAAATTTATGTCTTTTATACATGTTTTAACAATTACATCTTGAATTCTTGTGTTAAATATCAAGATTTCTACTTCATTTATAAAAATACATAGATACAACAATTGTAGAATTTTGTATATTTTTAATACATATTTTAAGAACATTTTAAATTTGAAATATCAACTCCGAGGATATTATTTAACATATACAATAAAGAGTAAGATTGTAAGTCTTGCAGACAATGTAAAGAAACATGCTGAACAATTTTATAAATCTTATTTCTCTGTAAATATCATTTTACCTAGAAGTTTATTGCTTCAAATATTGGACTTCCTATCATATTTCCTAAACTACTAACAGTGATCGTACGGCTCATACGACCTTAAAACATTTCGTCATCTTTATTCTACTCTGTTATTAAATTCGTCTGAAGTTACAAATCGTGCCATTCGCATGTTTCACTCAGTTCCGAATAAATTGTTTACTAATGGTACCCAACGGGTCAAAGTAACACAGCGACACTCGAATCACAGCGTTCTGAAATTACCTCCCTGCAGTTGATCCTTTGTTGGCCTCGCGTCGATTGCAGGACGATGTCCAATCAGAAATATTGCTGTCGATCATAACTACCATGTAGTCTCTTTCGAAAGATCGTTGCTTTCAAGCCCCCAGGGAACAATGATCGGTGTACCTTCAGAACCTTACACGGTTCAATTGGTAGTTACGCTGTTATCCCGCGGTGCTGTCAAAACAATATACCCTTTCGACTAGCCTGTTTGTTCCGTCGGGTTAAACGCGCACGCGCCTTTATTTTACAACCCCTGAAATAGCACGGCGAAAGGTTTCTGCGTCACTTTCAAAGTTGCTATCGCCGCAAATTTACAAACTCATACATGCAACTCGGGGGAGAGCATACATCTGACTATATAGGTTTAAAATGTTCCAACGTGCTGCAATAAAACATAATTCTCCCAAGTATTATATTATATAATATAATAATTAAATTATAAATCTTTGAGATAATCTCGGAGAAATATGAAAAATGAAAGTAACTCGTCTTTTTATTTGCTTGAGATATTTTTTATAATATGATATTAAAAAAATTGGCTTCGGTTGGCTCATCTTTCACGGTGGCGTATACAGGAAATGTTGGGATCAGCTTTAATTAAACTTCAGCAGTTTGCGTTGCGCGGTCTGATGGTTTCTTTAACAGAATTATACAGTTTGTCGGGGTGCTTTCCGAAAGTTTGACTATGCCACGCTGCTCCAGATTCGCGGTGCATCGAAGGAAAGAGAAGTTGTGAACGACATTTTTATAGTATGATAGCTCTTCCTTTTTCTGTCCCATCGAAAACATATTTTCATCGCGATCAGGAGTTTCCCGGCTGAACTCGCTTGTTGAGAATAACAACGCGCGCGGCGAACTTGTTTTTTTTTCCAACGATGTTATTTCCACTCTCCATTCGATTACCTCCGGACTAATTGCACTTTTTGTCCTCGAAACAGACTTTTCAGGCGTCGAAACATTTTCAAAAGGATTTGCGCCACCAGCACACAGTAAGCCCGTTCGACGAACGAACGTTCTACGTTTTCACTTGTTCAGTACTATTAAGAGCGGCCGGTTTGATGAATCGAGTAGAATCGAATTCTGTCCGTTACAAAAGGCCGCGCGAAAATCTCTTGAACCCGTAGTCTGGGAGATTGATGCTTTAAATAACTCCATTTTCGAGATCGCCCAGAGAATGAATACATGTTTTTACTAAGCGAGCTTCATCAGATGTTTTCAAAACTGCTGTTTTTAAAGCCTTAACATCAAAGAAGAATCTTTTCTCTGAACACATTTAGCCAGGAAAATTAAGTAACCCATTTTTATTTGTAATTTAGAATTTCGAGTAAATAGAGATCGTTGAATGTCTCTGTAAGTAATTAACATAAATGTTATTAATCAGATTTTTTAATAGATAGATAGACAAACCAATTCATCTTTTAATCAGTCATTTTTAACCCTTTCGTCTGTTATATTGCTAATGCTATTCAATTATAATTGAAATCCTCCGATTCGTATCGAGGATCAGTTTTACGAATGTACCAAATTTAAAGATAAAGGAACGATTTTGTTTTGTAATAAATTTTGGAGAACGGTGTGGCGCGAGCGCTGTGGATATTAATCGTGCGGGAACGATAAGGTCGAACGAGGAGTTGGAAAGAGCGATGTAGCCGGAAACTGGTTGGATCGTGGATAAATTTCCCGAACAGGAGATTACCTCGATACTAGTTTCCAGTTTTCCCGCTATTATGGTCAATGTTTCCACGTCGTAGCTCCCTTGATGGTGATCGTCGTCGTTTTCGATTTTCAGAACGTCGAATCCAATTTTCTCTTCGTAGATGCTATTTGGTACGATACTCTAATGTTTGCATTTCAAATTACACTTGTCGGCTATTAAAATTGTGCTAATCGGTTTATGTACTTTAATCAGTTGAATATAAAATACTACATTATTTTATAAAATGTTGATAGCGAACTTTGGAACATATTTAGGAAAATAGTCAATTAAAACTTTGAACTATGGGGTGAAATTCAAAGGGAGTTTTCGGGTAAACTCAGATGAAACGTGGAACTAACGTGTCCCGAAGGCTGTTTCATACCGCGAGACATTTTCGTCGAATGCTCCTCGTGGGGCAACTGTGCCTAACGCTGTATCAGCGGAGCGAGGTATTTTTATCAGAGACGTTTTCTTTCCGGTGTCAGTGCCAAACGGCCAAACGTCCTCGAGAGGAAGGTCGAATTTCATCCATGAACGGTTTCGTGTCGTGTGCTCGAATCTATCGAACGAGAAACACCAGTCACCGGAGGCTATCTTTTATTTGCATGCCGCACCGCGGTTGTACAACGTTCATTGGCTTTCCCAAATAAAATAAATCTTGCTGGGTATTTTGGTTCTGTATTTGAATTTTAATACTAGAGTATAGTCATGACTTACTTATTTTTCCAAACCTGTACACGAATATAAATTTTACAAAATACAATCTGAGTAGATGATAGAGATAAGAAATTGTTATAATACTCGTTTTTGAGGACGCGAGAATTGATTGCTATTCGAAATTATGTGAATTGCACTTGAAATGTGTTTTTGCTATGTAATGCACTTTTGCAATGCTACCGTAGATATTCATTGATATAAATTAGGTGACCCAATTTTCGGGGAATAAGTATTTAGAATACCGATACATATTTTCCTTTGGAAGCTTAAGCCCACTGGTAGAATGTGAAGTACCACTTAGAAATTAATTAAATCGGGATTATAGGTAAAATCAGAATTAGATTGAAAGTGCGGAAAGCAGCAGCATTACAGCATTTCAATTAATATTAAAATATTGCGGTTCTTATAAACATTCAATGTTTATTTCTGTAATTTTTAATTTGTAGATCGAAGTCCTATAACATTAATCTCGCCTTTAAAGCCAGAGTTCTGATCTGTAGAAATGAAATTCACCTCGCATTCAGTTGAATGAATGCATAATCGCGAGATTAACTAGATAGAGATAACAGTTCAGCAGGACTTATCTTCACTTCAATCGATTCATTCGATCCGATTACGTTCTCAATTCTAAAATTATCCCAGCATTCACGTCGGTACATAAGCACTCACAGGTGCAGATTAGGACGATGATTTCTGGTCTTAGAGCACATACTACTAGAGACAGCTTCCATACGTGTCTAAAGTGTGGAGAACTGGTAAAAGAGAGAAGTATAATTGACAAATATGCTCATTTTATCACAGTATTGGATTAGTCACAACCTTTTTCCTTCAACTTGCTATAAATTTCATATTCTTTGTTCTAAACTCAGTTCTACTTTATAAATAATGTTGACAATCACAAATGGTTGAACATTCGACGGGTATAATTGAAATGAATTCACGTCAGGAATCAACGGGCGAAATCGCGCGGCGAAAAATACGATCGAGGGATACGGCCGGGCGAGGAATAAGTTTTGGTTCGAGAAACGGATAAAATAGCGCGGCCGTAAAGGAAAGCAATCCGTGGAACTGGGAAATCGTTCTTTACGTTCTATTATAATATATATTCGGACGTGGCGTAGGAAACGTATGTCCTCCCTTGGGTTTCGCGAAGATTGTACCCGGATCTTTGGTCGGAAAGGCTCGACATTTGCATTTCCACCCGAGTTCCGTATACGTATGGCTCATGAATATAGACAGATATGATCCCATCTCCGAATGCCGCGGCGTTAGCTCCGATGTGCCGATCGGGTCCTTTGTGCTACGAAGTCAATATGCTGTCGTCATCAGAAACTGTCCGCTCACTTCGATGATCTGTTTGGTTCCCATAGGAGAGAGGGATTTTCGATTACACGCAATCCAAAGGTCTTTGTTCTAAGGAATCATGCTGGTTTATTAGCCATCCGAACAGTATACAGATTGTTCTATTATCGTCGTCTCCGTTTGTTTGTCTTTCGAGTCATACTATAGTAGACAAAAGTTTTAAGCTACGAGTTTAATTTTCCCGCCGAGAAACAAAAGAAGAAGCACAAACATAAGTATGTACATTTAATATTCTGAAGTCGAGTGAATGTGCGTACTAATAAGAGTTTCCAAAAGCTTAGTGTAACATACGTTACCATATTTCTTCTTGTTTTAATTTAGAGAGAACGAGCATACTAAGTTTAATAATTTCTTTTGGCAAATGTATGACTTCCATATAATTCAGTGTTAAAATACAACGTTTTAATCTGTATTAGTTTAAAAATTCGTTCGCTAACGTGGATATTTAACCATATCGATATGTTCATTCTGAAAAATAATATGCTATAATTTGATTACTAGAATCTTTAATAGAAACACCTTAACGTCAATCGAATTAATAAAACGGTTTAATCCAGCAGCACAATGCTCGAATGTCGAGAATTCACAATTACACGTGCATACTTGAAACAGCACTTAGACGGTGCGTCGGTAATCACGCACAATAGGCGTTGCCTTTCTCCTTTTCCATCTGTCTCTCTGTCTCTCTCTTTCTCTCTCGACACGGGATGATAGAAATCCCTCGAATATTACGAAAACGCGACCGCCATTTCGCGTAATTCCATTCGGGCCCGCTCGAGGTGACGCTGATGACTGAATGTATCCTGGGGCGCGAGGAGTGCAACGTTTCACTGCGGCGAGAAGTGTCTGCGAGGCGAAACGGGAGCGAGCGGAAGCGTGGAGTTGTCCGGAAGAGTGGCCTTAATTGTAACAAACAACCGCGACGCAAGCTACTACGGCTAGGCTACACGCTACCTTCTTTATTGTTGTTTTCTTGGACTCAGATTTTCTGGAGAACTGGCAGATTTCTTACAAAATTTGAAATTATGAATAATACGAGCTATCGCATTTTTATTCGTATGCGCTTCGCTGAAATTATAAAATATTATTCAATTCTGCGAGATGATTTTGACAATTTTTTCAAACTTCCTAAACACATGATACGAAATCTCGATACGAGTGAACAAAATTATCAGGAACATGCGATATTCGTTCGTATGCTAGTTATTGTTCTGCCGTTCGAACGATGGAGATTACACAGAATAAATGCTTCCTCCGAGAAAGGGTTTACCCTCTACTGTACTTTACTCTACAGCATAGAGGTGGCTTCTTTTAAGTTACTTCGGAACCTGAAATATGTATGCCTGTACGTATACTTAAAAAACGTGGCACTAGTTTCCTTAGCAGATTCTCCAACATCTGTTTCCTCTCAGCTTTCCACGTGAACGCAGCATCCAGAGCCAAGACTTTGATTCAAGTTTCATTTACTTTGAGGTTGCCAATAGAAAATATAATTATAAGGTACTGATGTTGGCCCACTTGCAGGATTCCGGCTTGGAAAGTAAATGTATGTAAGTGCTTGTTGCGAGGTACTTACACATATTGCTCCGAAAAACTGGAGGTTCGGTTTAATGGATGCTTGGACAGAATTCGAGTTGAATGAATTAAATGCAAAGAATGCGAATTTAAATATCACATTTGCAATTGCGATAAATAAAGTAAGGAACACTTTCAGTATACCTGAGTAAATAATCTGAAACAGAAGTCTGTGATCTAATTAATTGCATGATTGAAGACGAAAATTAATTGTGGTCAAAATTAGTTGCTTGAATTATTTCGCGTAATTCCATTCGGGCCCGCTCGAGGTGACGCTGATGACTGAATGTATCCTGGGGCGCGAGGAGTGCAACGTTTCACTGCGGCGAGAAGTGTCTGCGAGGCGAAACGGGAGCGAGCGGAAGCGTGGAGTTGTCCGGAAGAGTGGCCTTAATTGTAACAAACAACCGCGACGCAAGCTACTACGGCTAGGCTACACGCTACCTTCTTTATTGTTGTTTTCTTGGACTCAGATTTTCTGGAGAACTGGCAGATTTCTTACAAAATTTGAAATTATGAATAATACGAGCTATCGCATTTTTATTCGTATGCGCTTCGCTGAAATTATAAAATATTATTCAATTCTGCGAGATGATTTTGACAATTTTTTCAAACTTCCTAAACACATGATACGAAATCTCGATACGAGTGAACAAAATTATCAGGAACATGCGATATTCGTTCGTATGCTAGTTATTGTTCTGCCGTTCGAACGATGGAGATTACACAGAATAAATGCTTCCTCCGAGAAAGGGTTTACCCTCTACTGTACTTTACTCTACAGCATAGAGGTGGCTTCTTTTAAGTTACTTCGGAACCTGAAATATGTATGCCTGTACGTATACTTAAAAAACGTGGCACTAGTTTCCCTCAGCAGATTCTCCAACATCTGTTTCTTCTCAGCTTTCCACGTGAAGGCAGCATCCAGAGCCAAGACTTTGATTCAAGTTTCATTTACTTTGAGGTTGCCAATAGAAAATATAATTATAAGGTACTGATGTTGGCCCACTTGCAGGATTCCGGCTTGGAAAGTAAATGTATGTAAGTGCTTGTTGCGAGGTACTTACACATATTGCTCCGAAAAACTGGAGGTTCGGTTTAATGGATGCTTGGACAGAATTCGAGTTGAATGAATTAAATGCAAAGAATGCGAATTTAAATATCACATTTGCAATTGCGATAAATAAAGTAAGGAACACTTTCAGTATACCTGAGTAAATAATCTGAAACAGAAGTCTGTGATCTAATTAATTGCATGATTGAAGACGAAAATTAATTGTGGTCAAAATTAGTTGCTTGAATTATTTACATAGAATGCATTAAAATGTATTACTTGGCGTCGATTTCTACGCCGAGTTGCATTACTTACACGTAGACATTTGTGATCATTGAAGAAACAATTATCCAAGGTGCTCTGAAAATGAGATGTAGTTGACAAACGTCAAATTATATTCGTCGATCGACAATCAGACTTTTTGAATCGGTCGGAATGGGACATGGAAAATGAGAGATGGTGAGAAGTTTCGCAGCTCTTTGAAGCACGCTTCCCGTCTTGTCCTCTCCTTTATTACAGTCACTCGGATGAATACCAGATGCGGTTAGAAGTTTTAGCTAGCGCAGAAGTAACTTGATGACTATAATTGCTTTGTTCGATCCAACTTTTGTTTCCCGCCAGTGCACGGAGGTAGATTAGCTGCGACTTTTACACTTTCCCGTGTACTCCACTACGTTTAAGCTGGTTCTATTAAAATGCAAGAGTTTGCAGATCGTAATCAAATCGTAGTACGTTATTTTTCAGATCTTAATGAACATATCGGTATGGTTAAATATCCACGTTATCGAATAAATTTTTAAAGTAATAAAGCTTAAAATGTTATAATTTTACACTGAAGTATACATATAAGAGTCATGCACTTGTCAATAGGCAGTATTAAAATTAGTAAGCTTGAACCTTGTAGATCAATACAAAAAACTACGTATCGAAAGTTCAAATTCCATACTTTTTAATGACTGTAAAACATTGTAATGTATGTTAAACTAAAGTTCTGGTCAGTACGCACATTCATTTGACTTCAGAATATTAACAGAACCAGTTTAAACGTTTTCGTTTGCATCGTTCCTTAGTTCGTACCATTAAAATTTGCGATATCCTTGCCTGGATTAGAAACTTTACGAGTCTTCAATAATTCAGCACATACTTCTTTGCATACAATCCTTTCTCTATTGATTACATAAACAAAAAAGACGATATCCTACGATATTAAATACTCAGAACCCTTCCGTGTGATCCCCGTGTGTTCACGTGAGGCTCGTTTTTCTCTGTTGACGTCAAAGATCCTTTGAAAAGGACTAGCGGCTGTTTTATGCATCGACCGTCTCGCCGCGCCGCTAGTCGGTAGTTGGTACCCGGCACCATGCAGCGCAGCGCGGCAGCGGTTTTTGCGTGACGCAGACAAAAAGGAAGGTGCTGAGATAGATAGAGACAGAGAGAGAGAGAGAGAGAGGTAGGGGGAAGAAGAAGAAGAGAAGAGAAGAACAGCGACGAGAGAACCAACGAGGGACAATGGTTTGACATATCGCCCTGTCATCGGCACAGCGCGGCGCGCAGCGTTGCTCCGACCTGACCGAGCCCCAGGCCAGTCTCAAGCCACGTCGTGTACTTATCTCGGATGGCTACGTTCGATCTACCTCTTCTTTCGCCGGAAATTATCACAGGACATGGGATTTAATGAAAACGATGCTGCGCGCTGTGATTTCCCGGGAAATGTGAACATTTCCATGGAATTGCACGGTGTACATGCGGAGCTTCGGCGAGCCACTCAAACGTTATTCGACGAGCTGACAGCTATCGATCAGCAGAGGCATTCTTGTGAAAGCATCCGGCCCCGTCTTTCATCGTCGTCGTCGATCCGCGCATCGTCTTTGTCATTGTTGTCGTCGTAGTCTTCCGTATTGTCGTCGTTCTCGAGCCTTGTCTTCGATGTCTTCAATATTGTTATCGTCAACTTCGCTACTGTCGCCGGCATCGACCCTGTCCTGGTTCAGAATTCGTTCCTATCTCGTTGTCGCTGATGTTTTTGGTTTCAACACGCGATCATTGTCTTCGACCCTTTTTTTCTCATCTTTTTATTTTCATTATGGTCATTGTCATTTTATCCGTTCGGTTACCTAAAGGTATCCTTGTTTTATGTTTCACTAGAACTGTTTTATTGTCTCACGGTCTTTTCTTTAGAAGTGTCCCTTTCATCGTCGTCCGTGCTTATATCATTGTTTTTTTATTAGCCTGTTTTCCATTGTCTTCGCTACAATGCAATGATGCTAACTGTTGTGCGCTTGGAAAATGTTTGTAAAAGAAACCGCAAATTGTTACGCGATTTCTTTTAAAATTTAAAAGGGATATTCAAGGCGCCGTTGAAAGTTTCTTATAAAACTGAGAGACGCCCGACAACGACACTATACCTGCTATGTAAAACAGCTCTTTTCAGAAAATTGTTTCGAGTTAGCGATATCGCTGGCAGGAAAGTTCACCAAGTGTAAAAGATTAAAAATGATTATGTTTTACAAGTCTTGGCCACTGAGTGGCACACATTATCGCTTTATAACATTGAAAAACTCCAAGTTGGGCGTTCTGTCGTTACATTTTGTGGAAGTTAACATACCCTTTCGAATGTAAAATGTGAAACGCGAAGTACAAGAAAGTTCAAAGCGTAAGCTGGAATGTTTTTTAAAAGCAGCATAACGTTGAAAACGTATTAAACGTAGTAAACCTTATAAAGCATGCATCATTCAATTCAAGACTTAATTAGCATTTTTTCCTTTTAATGTCGTCGTTCAGAAAAAATTTCAACGAACATGATAGTAAAGTATTCTACGTCATCGCGTGATTAAAAATGTTTTTTATTAATCAGTAGTGGACATGGCATTAGTGTCGGAGGACAGTTACAGCTATATCATGTAACTACTGTCATGTATTTTAATATTGAATAACGTTGTTACGTAGAACATGCTACGATGAATAATGCATACTGTTTGGAATTGTCACAACTCAGGAATTGTTTAATTAATTTAACGCACGAGTTTATGAATGCTGCATATACGCAGGCTTGTACGTGATTGCATTTCTATACTGTTTGTCGCATTTTGTAATCCGTTGTAGATTGAAAACTTCTTAATGACCGATTGAAAAATTAAATTTAAGACTACTCGCATTGTACTAAATTACTTTGTGAATGAAATTCATTTCATTCGAAAGGAATTTTTCCATCTTGGTACTGTAGCAAAGAGTAGAATAAAATTCGACAGAAGACATGCACATATAGCGTAAACTTTCGGAAGGTTGACTCTGAATCGTGACATACTTTGAAAAATCGTTCCGCCAAGAAGAACTACTGTTTTATAAAAACTGAAAGAAAATCATACTACAGAGGAGAAAGAAAACGGTTGATCGATTGTCCAAGTTGAATCTAAAAATTTCTAAGAAACGAGAATTTGAAGAGAACGTTGTGCTGGTACGAACGTGATCTTCGGTCTCGGTTAAAAGCCCCGAGAGATGAGAATCCGAGTAGAGTAATTGATTAGGTCGATGAACCACGTGCCATTTTGTTTTCCTTGATTCAATGAATTGAGTTATCTAAATGCCATTGCCAACTAATTCTCTATCAAACATTACTGAAATTTAATTTACGCGTAACACAACACTTAATCTAAACTAGTTTGATCCTAATCCAAACATAATGCGGATGTAAGTTAAACGTAATTCAATCTAGTTTTGACCTAAATCAAAACCCCGTTCAGACCTAACCTAAATTTTGCCCGTGCATAATGGAATACCCAGCGCGAGCTAATTCGATCTAATGCAAACTTAATGTATATTTGAATCAAATCCATTTGGATCTAACTTCGATGTAAACTGACCCAACTTAAACATATTTCGAGTATACCACGGAGTATACGCACGTTATCAAGTACCAGATCCAAGTTAATCTAAAGTTACTGTAAATGCAAATTCGACTAACTTAAGTTTCGATCCAATCTATACTAACTCAAGATTAATTAAATAATGTTTTTAATGTAGGATATGACGGCGTTAAATATTTTTTTGTTAATCAATTGCAAATGTGTAAACGGAGCTTAAAAAAAAACAATAGATTCCATTAACTCATGAAAAATGATCCTATAATTACTTTCTTGTATGAAACTGACAATTTTCTACGATCGAATACCATTTTGTGACAAAGAATCGGCCAGTGAATACCTAATTTCCACAGATTACCGCTTGAATTCGTCGATTAAGTACGGTCAAAAATTTGCATGTGCATGGGACCAAAAAACGCTTATTTTTCCGCGTAGATTGGTACGGAAATAAAAGTCATCGTGTGAAAATCGACGCGGACCAAGCTTTAGGTTTTTGGGGTTGGGCTAGATTACGTTCTACACACATTGGATTGCCTTCGTTATTAAAGACTTTTACGCTTTCAATAAGCGTTCGTTAGGCTACGTGTGGTTTCGTTACGGTCAAAGAAACTTTTTTTGCTCTTATATTTTTCTCGAGCACAGCTAATAAGTATTGGTCGTAAATTTTGTAAAACCTTTTTGCGCCTGATAATCAGCTGGTATTCTCATTCGTATTTTTAATTATTTCTTTGAACATCCTACACAAGCAACCCTAACGAAAAAAAGGAAGCAGAGTATGAACTGGATTCAATATAGAGACATGAGTCGATCGCAATATAACGATCGAAACTCATGCCCTGCTCTGGAATCAGTTGTGCGTACACCGCCGATGAATACCCCTTTTTCCCCGTCGAAAAGTGTCCAAAGCATCCGTTCGATGTATCCTTTGAATGAGGAAATCTCTAAAATTAACCCCTTACTCGGGGGAAAGGGTTCCCATGTTCGCACACGCGCGCAGGTCTACACACACGGTGGGATATGTTCGCTGTTCCATGCTGATGCGGACGAGGCAGGAAAAAACGATCGGACCTTTGTGGGCAGACCCTTCTTGTGTGCATCCTGCGGCAATTGGGTCTCCCTTTCCAACGAAGAGGACGCGTTATTATGAAAACTTTATGCTTCTTGTTTTGAAAACCGGTGTAAAAGCCGCAAAACCAGCGTGAAGCGACGGACGTCAGTCGACGACTCGTCGGCGGGAGGAGGAGGAGGAGGAGGAGGAGGAGGAGGACAACAACGAGGGTAATTGCATGTGCGCAACTCGCTAAACGGAGTGTTGCCGAGCGAGCGAGGAACGCGTATCAACAGTTATTTTCTGATTCGCCGAGCTCGCGTCGAGGAAGCTAAACGGGGTGGAATCAGAAAAGTTACTGCGAAACGAAAACAGGCCGCCGCGCCGAGTCGATCACGCATTAACGCTCGCGCCATAGTAAACACAGGGGATGCGTCGAGCAAGCTTTTAAACTCGTAGTTAGGAATCGGGGTTAGACCTACGGAAATGTCCCTATTGAATACTTCATAATGCAAGATAATCTGCAGAACTACAACAGCGATTCTGATAAATTTGTCCTCTGCAATTAAACTGTATATCTCCATCTTTCTCGTTTTCATATACAGTACACTTCCATATAACGCGGTTAATGCATTACAATAATATTTATATGATATTTTATAAGGAATGTGCAAAAATTATAAACGATGCTTGTAATGTACAAAACCATATAGAATATCAAAAGCTGAACACATGGTTCAACATTTTAATGATGAAACACATCTTTTAAACTGATGTCGTGAATATTTTATTTTGCATAAACATCTACAGTCTAGTAACGAAAATACAGCTTACTACATGTGAGGGTAATTTATTTTGTCACTATCACAATTACTATTTTCGCTAACATAGTATCCACTAACTTAGCTGATAATCCTGCCGAACAGGTTCATTCTCGACGGGTTCTCAACCCTGGTGAAGATACGTTTCTTGAAAAAAATATCCCCAGTTGAAACCCCTGGGACGCAGCCCCTGCCAATTACCGCTTAATGAAGCTAAAAAAATGTCGTTTCACAGCTAATTAAATCGTGTTTCCTGGGCTTAGGCTGGGAATTATTTTCAATTTCGATTCGCTGCGGTTAACACTCCCACAGTCTCGCACATTCGAAACGGTTATTACCCTCACATATTACGGTAGCAACGATACACGTTTATTCGTGCGACCGCGTGAAATATATAACGTTGCAGAGAAACCAATTAACTTTCTTTCTTACTTCTCGCTGTAACAGGAAATGTACCGCTTAGCTGTGGAAAATAGTACCTACACACTGAAATGAAACAAATTTTCTGAAACCCATTACATTTTTAACGATATTTTTATTTCGGAATAATTATAGTACTGTTTTGATTTCGTAGAGGAAATAGAGAAGTGCGCAATAAATTCAATTGGGGATATTTCAGTCGGGCTGTACAAAACATCGTAAAACTTGGAAACAACCAAACGATGCGAAATGAACTGTCGGACTATAAAATACATAGTTCTAAGAACATGGGATATGATATAAAACGTTCTGAAGCAGTACGCAGCACGGGATGAAAAATGTTTCAACGAATCGTTCTTACAACTATCCGGAACCATAGGAATATAAACGTGGTTGCGTTTCATCCGGCAAGCGTTCGCTCTATCCATGAAATGCTCGAGAGTAGATCATTCTGTGATATTTTCACACCGGGAATAAAGATTGTTGGAATAAAGTTACTTCATCAATGTCGACGCGTTTCGCTGTACTCGCGCCGGCTTGAATCTGAAACCATTTGAATGATTTTTGAGTCACCTCACTTCCATCGAGCCATCGACCATAACTTTATCTCAACGTTTCACAAATACTTCTCGCACTTTGGATCATTCTGACAATAGCTGAAGTACTCATGTTTTATATTCAAAACACAAATGATGATAGACTTTAATCTTTCTTAAATCTTAGAAAACTGCACATTATAGTGTACTGAAAATTTTTTTATCGTAGCAATTGAAGCAGGTACTCTCATAACTCTAGAAAAATGTCAGCTTCCGTTTAAACGATGCACGGCAGCGTACACACGTCGTATTGCCAGCACGTGGTTCTGACAGTTTGGCCTCTGGTTCCGAAATTATATACTTAAAGTGCATCTCCATGAGGATGTAAACAGGTCGACGAAGTGGGCCACCGATCAAGCTGCCCCTATCTGATTTCAACGGAGACGACTGCTTCGTTACACGAGTCTCCGTGCCGGGAGCGATCCTCTAACCGGTTTCTTTGAGGGTTTGCCAAGAATTAACGAAATGACGACAGAGAAAAAAATAAGAAAGTGGAAGAAAGGAAATTTTATAATTTTTCTTAATATTTTATGAAGCCATATCACATTGAACGATAATAAGTTCGAAAAATATGTATAAAAAAAACAGAACAAAATGAGAACTAGAGAGTAATAAATAAAA
>NW_017131599.1:0-503 GCF_001652005.2 Ceratina calcarata | reverse complement strand
CTTGGTTGCGGGCTTAGGGAGAGCGTGCTTGGGCGTCAGTCTAGCGTGGTGGTTGGTGTTGGAAGGTGGTCTCGGTTGTCTAGCGTGGTGGTTGGTGTTGGAAGGTGGTCTCGGTTGTGTAGCGTGGTGGTCTCGGTTGTGTAGCGTGGTGGTGGTCTAGTGTGGTGGTTGTCTAGTGTGGTGGTGGTCTCGGTTTTCTAGTGTGGTTGTCTCGGTGTAGTGTTGTCTACTGTGGTCGGGGAAGGTTGTGTTGGTGTAGTGTGAAGGTTGTGTTGGTGTTAGCGTTGGTTGGGTCAGCTTGTGGCGTGAAAAGCGAATGGTTGTGGTTTGGGTCAAGTTTGTGGTTGTCTGTGATTGGGAAGTTTGTGGGGAAGAAAGTGAATGGTCGTTTGTGTGACTCTAGTTAAAGACGCAATCAAGGGGAGCATCTTGCCGTGGTCGAGGCCGGTGAGCGACAGTGAGGGGGGGGGGTGCGAGCAATCGCAAGGAAGGTAGGTATAGGC
>NW_017131598.1:0-503 GCF_001652005.2 Ceratina calcarata | reverse complement strand
TTTTATAGTGCACTATACTGGAACGTGATTAATGATTAGTAATAGGACAGTGTTCCGTAGGTAGGGGGGGTTAGTGTTACTTATTTTGTTACCTTCGCTCTTGTCGCTTCTGTATGGGATTTGTAGCAGAATTCTAGTAACGCGACGGCCAATGCTAGGAGTAAACCACCGATCAGGATGTAGAATATTCCTGCCACGTTGCTCAGCGACAATTCGTTCCTGGAAGCGTCTTGCTTGTCACCGTGCCTGCATTCCGTTCTGTCGTACCACCATCGGTTTACCAGTTTCGTCAGTTCACCGTTCTCTTTCAATGACAATACTGCCAAATTTATGGGATCCCTGCAACAACCGAATTGATATAAGATAAAATAAAAATATAATTAGTTTTAAAAATTCTAAATTATTTTAATTATTATAATTGATAGATTTAATATAATTATTATAATTGATAGATTCTAATTATTATAATTGATAGATTTAATATAATAGACAAACAAGAAATT
>NW_017131597.1:0-503 GCF_001652005.2 Ceratina calcarata | reverse complement strand
TGATATCTTTATTCATTTCGAAAGAGTCATATCTTCATAATTTATAATCGCTTAATAAATTGAAGAGCAGAAAATAATTTGTATATTCGTATTCATCGATCCAATTAGCAATTAAACGCGACACGATTCGCGGAACCTACATTCACATTTGTTGATACGCTTCCATCAAGACTCCTAGAACTGATGTATTTCATTTAGCAAATCACATCGAGACAAGTTTCCACTTCGTGAAATCAGTAATTAATGAAATCCTTATTACACATATACTCGGGTATGACTTACGCACCGCTACGCAGACTAATCTAACTTGTGAAACTAATTGCTACCTTATTTGGAAATAGAGTCAGAATCGGGTACACGTTTTACCAAGTTATGATTCATTTAAGGCGAGGTATAAAAAGAGCTCTGTAATAGAATACATCTTTTTATATCAAGCTTATATGCATAATAATCTTGTAAATATTTTTAGCTCATTGCTTCTGAATGAAACGTTTCAACACATT
>NW_017131596.1:0-503 GCF_001652005.2 Ceratina calcarata | reverse complement strand
TGATGCTGAAAAAGCCGCGCATGCGCGAGAAAACCCGGCCCGTATCCCAACACTGTTTCCCATCGCCGTGGAATTGGAATCATCGAAGAGCAATCGTGATTGTTGTGAAGGAACCGTCGCGTGTTGCGTGTCGCGGAACGTCGCGTGGATAGTACATCGTGATACATTGTATTTTCGGCAGAACTGGATATCGATGAAATCGTTGTCAGTGGAATAACGAAATGGTTTGTGTTAAACCTAAATATGAAATTAAGTGTTCACAATTTTTTGCACTTTCAAATCGCGTAATGCTCGGGTGATTTTTTAATTAAATCTCCTATTCTTTTACATTTGTCTGTAGACATAAATTCGAAACCAGTGAAGTTTCTATTCGATGCCGCTAACTTGAGATGTTAGATTCGATTCGCGATAGATCATTCGACTTGCGCTAAAATGCATATGTGTATGGAATTCTAATTTATGTGAAAAATCGCAGTGCACGTATGTTTATATTAGTAAAGATA
>NW_017131595.1:0-503 GCF_001652005.2 Ceratina calcarata | reverse complement strand
AAAACCTTTGCCATTAGATGCGCATAAATATTTAGGAGATAAGATGTTAAATTAAGTTTAGAAGTTAATTTAAGAGAGTTTGTCTATGTATATAATAATTTTATATTTTTGTTCACAGACAAGTATAAGAATTAAGATTGTTAGAAGATGATATATCAACTGATTGAGAGATTGTTAATATAATTAAGAGTACATTAAGATGTTTTCATTTAGAGTATTATTTTCAGAGATTATTAGAGTATATGGATGTGGAATGTCAAATCGATAAAGGGAGGGAGTGTTAAGAGTATAGAGCTTTATCGATTGGAGGCGTTGCCATCTATTGATGATCGAGAAGCGGTAGAAGGGATCGAGGGCCTAATGCGCATGCTTTAAAGGCTCTCCCCTTCTTGACGATTTTGTCCGTTGGCCGTTACACTTACTTTAGAGTTGTACTCCCTATATAGAGTTTCGACACGGTTTATTTTAGAGTGTGTTTTGAGTAATATTAAGAGTTGTTGAGT
>NW_017131594.1:0-503 GCF_001652005.2 Ceratina calcarata | reverse complement strand
CACGTCTATTGAGAACACATAAGCCCCTCTAAACAGACTTCCTACCCTCCAAATAAATGTATCTCTTTTTATATCGAACGCATTCCCATTATATTTCGATAATCGTTGTAAGAAGAGAGCCAGCAATACATTTGAAACGTGCATATTTTCTCTTACGCTCGTACGCTCGATATAAACTGTCGGCGTCGGTACAGATAGTGCCGCGTGCCGTGATACATACATAACATACATAGCGGAACGAGTTTAATTTATGCATTTTGTTCGTACGTGTACCGGTTTGTGTTGCGACTCGCGATCGATGGGATCGCGGGCGGGCCGCCGGTACGCGATCATATTTATATGTAAATGCAGATACGCGCGTACACATCGGAAAAATTGGAATTGATGAGACCGGGAGATCGAATCAAAACTTGCATTGTGATTACGTACAACGTCGCTAAGTGTTGTCCCAGGTGAGTCGGCGGCGTTATACGTTTCGTTACAAACGAATGTTCACAGACAAT
>NW_017131593.1:0-503 GCF_001652005.2 Ceratina calcarata | reverse complement strand
ATTGTAGACTTTTGCTTAGGACTGCAATTTTTATGCTCGCAATGACACAGCGTACTTGCTTCTTTGTTTAACGCTTACTGGTTCTGTTGAAGTAGATTCTTTTGTAAAAATACTAATTTTCCAATTTTGTGTTTACATTAATTTTCTTGTCTTTCGAAATTCGGTGTCATCGTTAAAAGAATTTATCAAATGCCTACTTCAACGAATTTTATTATATCCACCCTCGTTTGTTGTACTATTTCTTTTTTTATAGGAAATTGTGTGTACATATATATCAAAATGTGTAAATAATCGTTGAGCATACATATGTGTCGCACGTTTGTCATTTTTATATGCACTCGCGCACTTTGAAACGCACATAATATTTTATTTCATGTAGTATCGAAATATTTTATCTAAAGTGTGGTAGGTGTAAAATTAATGAAGTGAAATTGTACAGGGAGTCAGAAATTGAAGTAATTTTCCAAATGGTGTTCGATAAAATCTTCGTAGAATTCGAGAAA
>NW_017131592.1:0-503 GCF_001652005.2 Ceratina calcarata | reverse complement strand
GATGTCACACCGTCGAACGCTAAATATATAACATTCGGCGACATGACGAATCCGGTGCGTACCGAAGACGGCGCTGTCGTATTTCCGAATCATCAGCAATTAATTAGAGTTGACGAGATAACCGCAGCCTTTCTGATGAGCCCCGGTGTGAATGCCGACTCGTTGCCCCCGTTCAACTGGGTCGGCAATCACTATCGTTGGATAGTGTGGAAGCTGGCTGCAATGAATCGGATAAAATTCGATGATCGACATGATACTTTGCCGACGATGCTGACGGTAACTCGTATAATGAGTGAATTAAAATACAGATACCAACGAGAAATAGATATGCGACAGACGCCAGCGTTGAAACTGGTGTCAATGGGATCCATAGATGCTGCGACCGTTGCTGCCGCTAGACGCTTAGTATTGTGCGTATCATTCGTACAGTTCGACGAATCTCTAAATAACGTCATGTTGAAACTGACAGACAGCTGGTACAGCATTCGTGCGATACCAGACGC
>NW_017131591.1:0-503 GCF_001652005.2 Ceratina calcarata | reverse complement strand
TCTGAAGAGAGCGAATAAAAAGTTTAAGTATAAAAATGTATTAATTCAGTGAACTGTATTAAAGACCAACTATGGTTCTATAAAACATGTTTTAATCCAAAATGAAGTACAAGTTATTTGACGACTATTCTTATTAAATCTGCAGAGATCATCTAAAACGACTAGGTTGTCCAATGTCGCGTGAAACGAGTTACGTCACCGAGTAATCGAAACGAGAGCACGCGGTTGCGAATTCTAAAGCAAATAAAACGAGCCAGTGTCCACGCGTTCGCGAATATTATATGTATAGTGCACGTAGGTGCACCAAAATACCGAACCCAGTGACTCAGCACTCGAGCAAGTAACTTACGTTCCACAGATAACGTAGGAATGCTCTTTGTTAATATCATCCACCATCTGATCATTTCAATAAATACTTATCAAATGATTCCTGGATACATTGAATTCATATATCTGCAGTATTTTTTATGTATACATCATTATATGTATGCTTAAGGATGTAT
>NW_017131590.1:0-503 GCF_001652005.2 Ceratina calcarata | reverse complement strand
ACAAGATGTTATAATTGTTAATTAAAAGAGTTGATCGTAGCATTTATACCTTCAAAAATATACTACAATTTTTGAAGGTCGGGTCTCAATTAGTTTTCTTAAAAAAAAATTCCCCAAGATGACCTAAATTTTAGATGGTCACACTGGTAAGGCCCCTTAAGTAATACAAGTATTAAACAAGATGTTATAATTGTTAATTAAAAGAGTTGACCGTAGCAGATGTTTAATAACACTCCAATTTGAATACGCGCACCATTTTGAAACTGTTTTCACCGTTACCCTAACAATGAGCGGTTCTCTGGTAACAATCGGTGCTAAACAAACTTCATCTTCCAATGTTCCCATACATAAAACTTAAAAACTACCACATTTACCATGACTGGCTTTGAGAAATTCGACCGTAAAACCAAACGTAATGCGCAGTAAACGAAGACTGGGTAAATAATTTGCATAATCCAGTTTAATTAGTATCTTAGCAGAAATACTGCAGTATTGAATTCTAC
>NW_017131589.1:0-503 GCF_001652005.2 Ceratina calcarata | reverse complement strand
AGGGCGCAAGGATACGAAGTCCTGATCGAGCCAACGTACACCACCAATGTAGGTGTGCGTAAGCCGGACCTGGTGGCTACAATGGGTCGAACTACAGTGGTTGTGGATGCGCAAGTCGTTAGCGAGCAGACAGACTTGGACCTAGCTCATCGAAGGAAAGTCGACTACTACTCCACTAACACCGACCTGTCTGCAAAGATACGAGAAAAAGAAGGGAGTAGAGAACTTAGATTCCTGTCAGCGACGATGTCTTGGAGGGGAGTTTGGAGTGAGAAATCAGCGCAGGAGTTACTACGACTAGGACTTATACGGAAGAGCGAGCTGAAGATACTGGCCACAAGAGTCCTGATCGGCACCCTATACGGATTCCGAGTATTTAGCGCGATGACTTCGGTTAGGCGTGTAGGTATAGGTTAGGGGAGGTGTAGATCCATATCTGGTGCTACCTGCCACTTAGGTATAAGTATTTCCTGTATATAGTATGTAGAGTATGCAGAATAAAA
>NW_017131588.1:0-503 GCF_001652005.2 Ceratina calcarata | reverse complement strand
GTTCTCCCGCAACCAATATATGGATCTATAAGTTTAAGGACAACAAATTCACCTAAAGGTACGGATAACCTCATTTCATCTTTTCCTAAGTAGGGAAATGCATTTACAACATATTTACTTTTTACATCCGACGCCAACCAGAATTTTATACCAAACTTATTCGGTTTGTTTGGCATATACTGCGTAAATCTACATCTGGTTTTGGTCGGGAATAATTGCTCATCAACTGTAATGGTAGCACCTGGTTTATAACACATCTGACTGTTTTCAACGAATTTATTCCATACCTCTGAAACTAATGCAAATTTATCTGTTTGCAATCTTTGGCTTCTTTCATTTTTCTTATCGAACCGAATTAGACGAAGAATTTCGGCGAATTTATTTCTGCTCATTGTCTCAGAGAAAAATTTCGGACCCCATTTTTCGGACCATAAATATGGAAGTTTTAGGTTTTTTGCTTCGTATGCACCACGAGCATATAAAATTGCTATAAACGCATTCAA
>NW_017131587.1:0-504 GCF_001652005.2 Ceratina calcarata | reverse complement strand
ATCGAGCTAACCGCGATAAAAATAACAAATCGACAACATCGGTATTTTATACGACCTCCGGAGCAAGAGTGTTTGTATCGAGACACGCGCCGAATTACGCGACAAAAAACGGCACGGAGGATCGTTGTCAATACGCAATCGACGTCACCGTCCAACCTTTAACGGATCGAAAAATTCGAATTTGAGTGTGTAGAGTGGGAAAAAGGAATAAGCGCAAGTGAGAGAACAGATAGGCGCGACTTGTCTATGCCACGCGCCGAGATCGGTGTNACGAGCCACGACTTGTTCCAGTAACTGGACATTTCGGAGTTGCATTTCAACTCGGGTTCTTAAGTCGGAAAGACTGAATCCACCGTCTTAGGTCACCTCTAAGAGTGAATTAGAAACGGCTGACGGCTTGGGCAATACGTTGCGTTAAACGCACTGTTACGTCCTGAATTACGGGTTCCTGCCTTTATTTAAAGTGCTTAAGCACACCTTGACCTAACTATCTATTTTAAGGGA
>NW_017131586.1:0-503 GCF_001652005.2 Ceratina calcarata | reverse complement strand
GTCCAGAATCTAAAGAATCAGAATTACTATTAATTCTAACACAAGAAAAACATAAATTTAATATTCTAGTGATAAACGAAGAATTGATAGATTCTAAAACGTCGATTATAAATAAAATCCAGTAGGTGTAACGTAAAAATACACTTTTTATTCCATACTGCAAGCTGATAAATATCCGAGGGAAGATTTACACCGTCAGATAACAAAACCGTGTAATTCTATCTCACGTATCAAAAAAAAAGGTAGAAAATAAAATTCATAACTTCCATTAAGCCACCGCGAAAATGATAAAACCCGAAACAATTCCTCTATGCAAAATTTCCTGATAGGCTTTTCGAAAATATCAAACGCATTCAATGGCCCAGCTCTCCTCACTACGGGTATTCACTGAACTTTTTATTCCAGATTAAATTACAAAAATTTTATCAGATTCTCTCAAAGGGGATTCCATAAAATTATAGTGACTTTAAATTTACATGTACTCTTATGGTAATCAGTAGTAA
>NW_017131585.1:0-503 GCF_001652005.2 Ceratina calcarata | reverse complement strand
TTCACTCTCCCTTCCCGATTCACTCGCAAACACTCGTGTGAGTGTTAACAACCCTGATTTCGAAACACCGCGATTTCGAAGTTCCCGATCTCGAACTTTCCCGTTTTCGTTTTCGAAACACCCCGATTTTGAAGTTCCTCGTTTGCGTTCTCGAAATACCCCGATTTCGAACTTCCCCGTTCTTGAACTTCCCCGTTCTCGAAGTTCACTGTTTTCGTTTTCGAAATACCCCGCTTCCGAAGTCCCCTGTTTTTGTTTTCGAAACACCCTGATTTCGAAGTTCCCCGTTTTTCTTTTCGAAATACCCCGACTTCGAAATATCCCGATTTCGAATCACTCCGATGAGCCGCGTGCGTTTGAAGCTCGAAAGGCCGCTTAGATCTCCAGCTAGGTAGTATGGCAGCTCGGGCGCGGGCGCTTCGGCTAGTAGCCTGTCGCGGGGTAAGCCCGACCTCTCTTAAGCTAGCAGGACCAAATCAGCAGAATCACATCGGACCTAGTGG
>NW_017131584.1:0-503 GCF_001652005.2 Ceratina calcarata | reverse complement strand
GTATAGTGAGATTTGTATAAGTTAGGTCCGACCGGTCCCACATAAATCGGGCAAGAACACATACGACAGGCGTTGAACTTCTTGCTGGTTTTTTCCAAGATGTTTTTCAGTGGTCCAAATTGGATGGAATTTTAATTGTCCCGGGGTTCGGCAAATTGGTGGAACGCGGATCGCCTCTGGCCAGGAAAACGCGCGGGCTGGGTGTAACGAGGCTCGGGAAGAGTAACGACGTGTTTCGTTTAGTATTTTCGCTCGGACAATTCGTGATCATGCAATTGCGTCCCGCGGAATTTATCGCGCGAAAAAACCGCGGCCGACTGGTTTTTTAAACGGCCGTCGTGTCCGGGCTCCGATATATCTCGTTCACGAGCCGCGTTCGCCAGGTGCCACGGCGGCGTACCGTTCATCCTCTTCCCACACGCAAAGCTGTTTTTCGTACAGCACGTGCCTCGCGAATTACTCCTCCATTTTTAATCCCACTCTACTGGCTCTTTCATATTTGG
>NW_017131583.1:0-503 GCF_001652005.2 Ceratina calcarata | reverse complement strand
TTTCGCGATGAATCGTCAGTTTGTTAGAAACGAGTTCGGAGACTCGCATCAGGTAGCGGTGGTTCCACGAGGATTCCCCGGTAAAAATCCTGACCTTCAGGGAGGCCGAGGAGTTCGACGACGCGCTTAACCAGTGCGTAATAAATTATATCGAGGCGCGTAGGAACAAATCCTTGCCGTACGTGCAACCGGGTTTTCTCTCGTTTTCCCGAAAGAACGGCGGCGTCCCGTTAGCCTGCGACAAAGAAGCAACAGTGAAACGGCTAAGGGTAGCGATCAAGTTCGTGAAGTTAGCCGGTGAATGTGAGCTTCGCGTAGACGAGATAGAAGCTCTCGACAACCGATTTATAGTCGAGGATAGAGCGACGCATTCCCGGTTTAACGGGAGAGACATCGTTCGCGAACTCGGGAGATACAACGCAGGCCTGGAGGTAATGCGATCGAGGGTCGTGAGGGAAAGCATACAAGGGCCGGATTGGTAATAACGATCGAAATGAAGGGCC
>NW_017131581.1:0-503 GCF_001652005.2 Ceratina calcarata | reverse complement strand
GCAGTGAATTTTAAAAATGTAAGAGCGACGTTTGTTGTTTTGTGAAAATTTGCCAGTGGAAAAGTGACAATGATCGTGATGATAAGAAACGAATCGGTAGGTCACTGACTTGCTCCATGCATTAGCTTCTGCGGACCATGTGCTTCTATCTTCGAGTACCGAAGGTCGACCCATTGACCTATTATAATCGAGTCGACGTTCAACCGTGGTGGAACCCAATTTTTGGTGAATACAGCATCTGTAAAGTGCGACCTGCCCAGTGGAGGATATACCGGGCGAATTCGTGTATCCAGAACGTCCGACCGACGACTGTCTCCTGGGGTCCAGCGAGAGGATGTATGAGAAGGAGCAGCCACCGTATTCGCGGGAAAGCGAAGACGAGACGTGCTTCTGTCAGGTACCCCTGCACATTGTTCTGCTTCATCACAGGGTAAGTGTGCCCTCTAACTGGCGGTACCCGCCGTTACGACGGTCTCGGCATTGTGATTGTACAGTGCAGCTCA
>NW_017131580.1:0-504 GCF_001652005.2 Ceratina calcarata | reverse complement strand
AGAAAAAAATAAATCTTAGCGCAGCGTGTAATGAACACGTGAAACCTACGCGTTAATATCGGACAGCCGTTTAATATCGATACGACATAATTGCTCTTTACGCCTCCAACTGATATTGTTAATTACTTGTTTATTACAATGTATTTATTTATTTATTTATTTATTTATTTATTTATTTATTGTTATGAAGGCGAAGAAGACCCACGTGGATCCCCTCGACAGCGAGACCGGCCTGTTAAAGAAGGCTGCCTGACAACAGCCTCTCGTATCTCCAGCTTCTTCTCCGAAGGGAGTCGCAACTTCACCTTCTGGTAATGACTTCGGTTTTTCGCTGTCGTGCAGGGCTACGAGCGCGCGCGGACTCACCCCGCGACAGGCTACTCCGCCTGCGTCCGCGCCCGAGCGGCCTTGCTACCTATCAGGAGGACTAAGTGACCTTTCGGGCTTCAGGTCGTACGTAGGGCAATCAACCGGGGCGCGGACTGGCCCCCACCTGCGGGTGGC
>NW_017131579.1:0-504 GCF_001652005.2 Ceratina calcarata | reverse complement strand
TGAGATTGAGGGGTATTATTCTTTTTTTTGAAAAGTGAAAGTTTATTTTACAAGGACTAACGGCTTATACCCTCATTAACGGTCAACCCTAACGGGAAAGAACTCGACGCAAGCAGTTTAGGATTAGACGATGCGGACCTCCGAATTTTGCACCAAAAGGAATAGCCGTCTGTGCGCTAAACGCGAAGGGTTTTTGTTACCCACAGGCCAAGATAATAAAATTGGCAACCCATAGAGACACATGGCCAACGCCCGCAACGATGGAAAACTCAGGCTAAAAAATTACCCCTTACGAAGGCGGAGCCTCGAAAAGGACGTCTCTAGAGAACGGGGAGCTTGGAAAAAAGAGTCAGTCGGAAAAGTATCCTCGCCTTGCGAACACCGTGAACCGTTACATTAGGTCTTATACTTAAGTTTTCTTTTATCGAAAAATACAGTACGAATTTGTTTTTTATTTTATGCAACATCTCTATCTTGTATGTGCATTTATTAATCCACCCTGTC
>NW_017131578.1:0-504 GCF_001652005.2 Ceratina calcarata | reverse complement strand
TGAGATATAGATATAACAATAAATCAAATATTATAATAAAAATGAATGTATCTATTTTGCTCTAAATGTTCGATAAATCGAAGTTGCAGCACTTTGAATACTCAAATCCTCTGAGATGCTACCGCATCCCTTGATCTCGTAAATCGTCTCTCAATTCTATCAGACATTACAATGAAACCATTATTACACTCTATTTGAAACACGAATCGATGAGAAAAATAATAATTTGGAAAGCTACTTCTGTGTCGGTTCAGTAAATGTACTAAAGAAATGAACGATCCATTGTGATCGCGTTAACGATCGAAGGCGTCAATGAACCCATCGCAGTTCGCTTCAAGTACATAGTCCGCTAACGCTTAACACACGTGTGCTCGAGCACTAATTATACATTTAGATGAACATAAATATGTCGATTTACTATAAATAACAGAACAAACTTTTGCATCCCATTAAAATGCGTCGTGTCGCGTGATGTAACCACGTGTCCACGCATACAAACGTACG
>NW_017131577.1:0-504 GCF_001652005.2 Ceratina calcarata | reverse complement strand
TCGGATTCGATTGATGGTATACTGCGTGGCTATAGATGCGTTGCGACGACACATGGCTCGGTCATAATGAGCTGTTAATATCAAGGTGTCGTCGGCGTAGCCAGTGAGGACAGATCCAAGAGGGAGAGCAAGATTGAGAATGGAGTCAAAGCCAATATTCCAAAGTGTTGCTGCGAGGACGGAGCCTTGGGGAACTCCTGCAAGAACTTTCTTTGTAATTATATGGCCGTCTCTGTTTATTGTAAATATCTCACGTCCTTTTAAATAGTCGTGTACTATCTTGACAAGATAGGTTGGGAATCGTTTCGAGATCATGGCTTTGATAATGACATGCCAGGGGATAGAGTTAAAGGCATTGCTGATGTCTATGCTTACGACTATTGTGGTTCTTTTATCTTGGAGGTTTTTGTCTATCATATTACAGACTCGGGATAAGGCATGGATTGTGCTTGTTCAAATTAGTGGATTCGTGGGTTGCGAACTAAATCTTATATTACACTATAT
>NW_017131576.1:0-504 GCF_001652005.2 Ceratina calcarata | reverse complement strand
CCATATTATTCAACTACGTTTGATGTCGCTTGGAATGTATATTTTTTTATTACCTTTTATAATCAACTTGAGAACGTTCGTAATCCATGTTTTTGTCATTTATTAACAGTTCATTGATTATAAACGTATTAATTAATCAACTGCTTCCGAATATAACGTATGAGGAAAAGGCATTTACATCTCTCCGTAATTGCGTTAATATTCTATATATTTCTCTGCGACATTTTGCATGCAAGTTCCAAGAAATTTAATTCGTACATTGTTAAAAAATACAACAATTTTTTACTTCTAACAAGCAAACATAGCATGAATAATTATATAGCGTATGAAATATTTAATTTAACTAGAAATTTTATAATTTCTACCAATTTTTAATAATTTTCCGCTCACCATTTCCACTTTCCTTTAAATTAATTTTTTTATTTAATTAATATAATGAAAGACTGGAATTCTGACAATCGTTATCGAGTTTGGAGCCATAAAAATTGTTGGAACGTGAATAAA
>NW_017131575.1:0-504 GCF_001652005.2 Ceratina calcarata | reverse complement strand
GAATACGAAGCTAAGCGGGAGCTTCCAGAAGGCCGAGATATTCGATAAATAACTCAGATTTTTTTGTTTGGATAAATTGCTGATTAGATCATTTAACATTAACACCCGTTCTCCCGGCCGAACCCCGTTAGGGCCGCCTATCCCTAACATTGATGATACAAAAGTATAGTACTTACGTTCAATATTTAATTTCGCGCCTATCTTCTGCCAAATTTTCCATTTGAAATTTGCGTCCATGTATTTGGGGACGGACGTGTCGTACAAGAAATTGTACTGACGCACCAACTCAATTAATTTTTCGTCATTCATAATGAAACGCGAAGAGAAATGTTTTACAAAGATGCGCACTGGACAGCAGCAAACTTTCGAATGAAATGTGACAACGATTTTTCGCACATTCCCTTTTTTTTCAGGTAAAAAAGTTAAAAATTTTGGCGGCGACAAACCTTCCTGTCAGATGTGTCCGCGCGGTAAGTCAGGAGCCAGGTAAATATATACATCGAA
>NW_017131574.1:0-504 GCF_001652005.2 Ceratina calcarata | reverse complement strand
CTCCAGAACTATTATTATTAGTTCTCGTTTTACAATTTGCTTGTTTAGTTAATTTTTCCATGTTTGCTATGATAAACAAAACTAAGCTTTTGTATTTGTACTTTGTAACGAAGCTATAAGAATTATGCAGTATAAAATTTATTTTATAATTGAGGAATACTATTTAAAGTATGGATATTTCAAAAGTAAACGATAATTAAGTTGGAGGAAGCTATCCGGCGTTGATGCTTTTTGAAAGACGGGAGGAAGGCTCGCCGTGGATCGTACAAGCACGTTATTATTACCCTTAAGATTAGCGGCGTACGAGATGCTAAGAATAGCGTCGAAAGTAAATTGATCGCGAACGTTTTAACGCGATTCTTTAAGCGAGCAAAGTGCTTTGCCGTGTACTCGCCAAGGAGGTGCTTTACTTTTCCCATCCAGGGATAATAAGTCGTAGTAGTAGTAGTAAAACGTAGAAACTCTATCGCATCATGTGCTTAACCACTACTACTATAAATTCCT
>NW_017131573.1:0-504 GCF_001652005.2 Ceratina calcarata | reverse complement strand
CTGGGGCTATTTTCCAGAAAAGTGGAAAATAGCAAAAGTCATCACACTAATAAAACAAAGAGATAAGTTAATAGAGCCAGATAATTTGAGAGCTATTAGTCTACTGCCAGTTATTAGTAAAATATTTGAAAGAATTATTAAAAGATCAATTTCCTCAGTTATAAAGGACCAAAAAATTATCCCTGACCAACAATTTGGCTTTAAGGCGAAGCACTCAACCATACACGCAATCAACAAATTAGTATCAGATATATACTGGCATCAAGGAAAAAATGAATTGATAAGAGCATGCCTAATTGATCTAAGGAAAGCATTCGACTCAGTTTGGTTGGACGGCTTAATTTACAAACTCATTAAAAAAGATCTACCACCACATATCATTAAAATAATCGATAACCTGATCACTAATAGGAAATTTAAAGTAGTAGTAGGTAGACAAATATCTAATGATACTTACTCAATCAGTAGAGGCCTCCAGTAAGGGACGGTGAACTCGCCAATGCT
>NW_017131572.1:0-504 GCF_001652005.2 Ceratina calcarata | reverse complement strand
TCTCTCTCTCTCTATGTATAGATATAATGTACAATGCCGTAATCCTACAGATATAATAACAATATCCTGGTAATCGCGAATGAGAATTCGCGTTTCAACGCGTTTCAAATAATAACAATAATGCTAACAGCGATCGGGTTAATGTTGCACACGGGCAAACAATTTCATCAGAAAATCATGTTACCGGAATGCTAAGTATAATTGCGGTGCCATTAATAAAATAATAGTATACTCGCCAAATCCGTATTCAATGTTATCGATAATACGCCAGGTTATTAACGTTACCGATACGTTCAATGTTTCACGTTCAATATTTACGTGCTCCCGTTTATAATTCTCCTTCGATTATTCATGCAAAAAGAAACGACGCAACGCCTGTAATCCTTATTTATCCGTTAATTTTCTCAAACCTCTTTGTAATCCTGAACAGAAAACACTCTTAGGAAGTAATTTAAGGATGTATAGGCTATACACTTAAACAATGCTAGCTTGTTGAATTTGTTA
>NW_017131571.1:0-504 GCF_001652005.2 Ceratina calcarata | reverse complement strand
TAATGTGAAACCATGGCTGTTATCAATATTGTGCAACAATTTGCAACTTCCTGGTAATAAATATCCCATCTGGACGTGCAATGGGAATAATAGAACTTTGGCACGATTGAATATATAAATCAATGATGTTAAATGAATTGGAAGTTAATAAAGGTTCACAGAGTAATATATAATTGTAGACGACATGTTTAATGGCTCTGATAGAATTTCAAACATTATTCATGCTTTATGAAACATCCACTGCTTACAAATAGAATTGCATCCATGGAAAATACTGAATGAGTCAAGATGAAATTAATGAAATGTTTATTGCCTCTGGTAGAACTTCAAACATTATTCATACTTCAGGAAACATCAAACATGATTACAAATTGAGTTACATGAAAAATACTGAATGAATCAAAAAGAAATTAATCAAAAAATTAACTCAATTGGCAAAAATTCCAAATGAAACATCAAAATTGGTCCAAAAATAGAATTTAAATTCTGTTAAAAATCATAAAT
>NW_017131570.1:0-504 GCF_001652005.2 Ceratina calcarata | reverse complement strand
AAAAAATTCCTGCTGGTTATAATATGCAAATTTCTATAATTAAATATTAATGATTGGCAAGGACGATCATTTCTAATTTGAGGAGTTAACGTCCCACGGAGGGAGTACCATCGAAACTATTCGAATTCCCCTGCGAAAGGAACGCGTGCCATGGTAGTAGGCGCGCGTGGGACACCATGGGGGCGCGTACGGAATGTAATACGGTGGCTGACGGCGTCACATGGCTATTTAGAGTTTAGAGAAACCGAGACTAGAATAGGGGCTCTCTTTAAGGTGCCACTGTCTCCCCTTCACTTTCACTCTCATCCTTTCTGCCTATTAAACTCCAATAAAAATTGTACGTGCAATAAAATTGTATTCTTATTTACAATTAACATTCCATGTGTAATAGAACTGCAGTCTTAATTATAATAAAAATTGTTCTATAGAAATCTTGCAACTGGAGTTCAAACATTAAATCAATAAATAAACGATTATTTGATTTTATTAGAAATTTGGAAACTG
>NW_017131569.1:0-13227 GCF_001652005.2 Ceratina calcarata | reverse complement strand
CTGCTGTAGTTAACTACCGGTCCACTCTGTTCACTGTCTCACTGGTTTGTGAGTGTCGATTCTCGTTTGGGCTTATTTATACCCGTCCGCGCTGCCAGAGCCCACCAATCGACGGCCTGTTCCTGTATTTTTGCCACTATTCAGCCTTTCCTTCCCAGTTCTTAGAATCGTTACCCGTCTCGGGTTACATTTCCACGTATTTGTTTTTTTGTATTCCGTTTCTTTACCTAGTAGCCATGTTCATTCCCTGCCAGTTTGCGATTGTCCTTCTTGTGACCTCTGTTCTCGCTCTTCTCGATCTGTCTGTCTTTCTGGAGTTTTCTATGCCACAGTCGGTAATCAGGGTTAGTCTGATCTCTATCTTAGTTGCATATCGATTTTCTGATACTCTTAGTTGCCACTGCTTCATGTAAATGTTACTGATTTTGATTCGCGTTGTCGTTGCGAGTTTTACGCTTGCCCCGGCCTTGCCCTTTTTTTTTTTTTTTTTTTTTACGGGGGGAAATCCATCATGGACACCCGCGCGGACGGAACCCGGAGCCAGGGTTAGTGGCTCCAAGCTACGACCGCGCGGGTAGTGCCGGACTCTTACCGGCTAGAACCCCCCGATGGCTCCTATACTGGCGCATATGTGTGGAACCCGGGGACCCCTTACGGATTGCGCTCGGGCCACACGCGCCCTGCCATTTGGCACGTTGATGAGAAAGAAAGTTGTACGTGAAAAAATGTGGAAAAGTGCCACATAAAAAGTAAAAGAGTCTAAAAACCCCCGCCAGGGAGCTATCTCTGGCGGAGGGAGCGTCAATAGATAAAAAATTGGATGGTAGGGGTATAGGAAGAAGATAGGTGGCAGGGAGCAGGGATTTGGGAAGTGGCAGGGTGAACAGCACATAGGGCGGAAGGTAGTCAAATATGATAAAAACATATCAAATAAATAACATATTAATAAATAACGAGTAAGATAAATAAATAATAAATAAACATATCAGATAAATAACATATTAATAAATAACGGGTAAGATAAATAAATAATACATAAACGTGTCAATAAATAACATATTAATAAATAACATGTAAGAAAAATAAATAATAAATAAACATGTAAATAAATAACATATTAATAAATAACGTGAAAGGTAGATGGATAATAAATAGACAAGACAGACGTATGAATAAATAACATTAAAATATATCAAAATAAATAAGACGTATAAATAAATAACAAATAGACATAAACATATAGATATATGAATAAATAATATAAATAGATAATTAAATAGTTTAAGGATAATTAGGCAATGAAGGATAGCTGAATAATTAAAAATCAAAGATAGGAAGGAATGGTAAGTGTTCCTATGTGTTTCGTAGGTGTTCTCTCGCTCTCTCAGCGATCTCTTTGCGTCGAAGGACATCGCAGATAAATCTTTCGACATTGTCCCAGTTGTCTGGGGATTCTAAGATAAATGATAGAAGCGCTGGTAGAGAATATATGCTGGGTGAAGAGCCAAAGCATTCGCGTCTCTGAGGGAGCCACGAAGGACAGACGAAGAGCGTATGCAGGTTGTCGTCAAGTGGAGCGTCGCAATGGTGGCATGCTGGTGAGGGCTCTTTTTTGATTCGGTAAAGAAATTTGCCGAAGCACCCGTGGCCAGTAAACGCTTGTGAGAGATGATAGTTGATTTTGCCATGGGAGCGGGAGAACCACTGATCGAAGTGTGTTAAAATGGCGTGACTGATAGACAGAGCAGGTAGGGGGAAGAGGAGAGTCTATCTCTCCATTCAGAGAGCATCCAGTCATGTTTCTCCTTTTTAAGTAGAAGTAGATCGTTGTGTTTAAGTATTCTATGTTTTTTTAATGTTTCAGAGATGTGGAAGAATTTGGCAGTGGCCTCGATTTGAATGTCGAGCGGGACAGATTTAGTTAATAGGAGCACCGACAGTAGAGCAACGGTTTTATAGCAGCAGGCCGTTCTGTTAGCCATTCTTCTCTGCAAGGATAGAAGATTATTACATAGAAATTTAACGGATAGGATTTTTTGGGCCCAAATTGGCGCGCCGTATAAAATGATAGAGTTAAAAACGTGGGCATATAGACGGCGTGTATGTTTAGAGGGGCCATTGAGATTAGGGAGTATTTTGGTAATGCAGTTGGCAAATCCCAGGGCTTTCGATGAGGTGTGCTCGATATGCGTATAGAAAGATAGTCGATCATCGAGATATACACCAAGGTATTTGAAAGAGTTGGTAAAGAATAGTTTGGAGTTATCAATCAATCAATATAATCATTTGGGGTATTGTTTTTAGCTTGCAGAGGAGAGCAGCACAACACAGACGTTTTATGTGCAGCTACTGTGAGGCCTAAAGATCGGATTCGATTGATGGTATATTGCGAGGCTATAGATGCGTTTCGACGACATATATCTCGGTCATAATGGGCTGTTAAAATCAAGGTGTCGTCGGCGTAGCCAGTGAGGACGGATCCAAGAGGAAGAGTAAGGTTGAGGATGGAATCGAAGCCAATATTCCAGAGTGTTGCTGCGAGGACGGAGCCTTGGGGAACTCCTGCAAGAACTTTTTTTGTAATTTTATGGCCGTCTCTATTTATTGTAAAGATCTCACGTCCTTTTAAGTAGTCGTGTATTATCTTAACGAGATAAGTTGGGACTCGTTTCGAGATCAGGCTTTTGATGATGACATACCAGGGGATAGAATTAAAAGCATTGCTGATATCTATGCTAACGACTATTGTTGTTCTTTTATCTTGGAGGTTTTTATCAATCATATTACAGACTCGGGATAAGGCATGGATTGTGCTTCTTCCTTTTCTGAAGCCAAATTGTAAATCGGAGAGGCCATGACTGGATTCGTTAAGGTGCATCTCTAAACGTTTAGTTAAAATTCTTTCGAAGAGTTTGCTGATGTCATCGATTAAGCAGAGAGGCCTGTATGAGGACGGATCGCTGAGTGGTTTTCCCGGCTTGCTTAGGAGAACTAGTTTGGCTCTTTTCCACTGAGAGGGGAAAATGGATTTTTTCAGACATTCCGTAAATAGGAGACGGACGTAGTTAGGATTCATATTAATAAATTGGGCGACAACAACAGCTGGTACACCTGATAAGCCAGGCGCAGAGTTTTTGCTTAGCATTTTTTTAGTAGCAGATTTAATTTCATCGTCGGTGACGGATCATTCTTCATGCCAGAGGAAAGAGCCGATTTTTATTTTTTTGTGAGGAGGAGAAGGGAAGAGGTTGTCAAGGATTCGTAATAGGAGGAGAGGGTCGATATTTTCGGTAAGAGGGGTGTGGGAAGTTTTATCCTTCCTCGTAGCCCACTTATATGGACGGCCCCAAGGGTCATCGTCGATTTTATCGATTGTGGCTTGCCATTGTTTGTTTTTCGCTTTGTTAATTACTTGGTTCATTTTTTCCTTTATGATCCTGTATTCGTTTTCAGAGGCGATGACGTTATCAGGTGTGGTCTTTTTCTTGGAAAGCTTTTTTTTGAGTCGTTGCCAAGTTCTCCTGGCTCTTTGGCAATGGTTTCTTAGGGAGTTGATTTCGGGAGTCCACCATGCTTGCGAAGGTAATTTATGAGTGTAGGATGATTTACGCATGGATATGTTGCATATGTTAACTAGAGAGTTACATATATCTTTTACTTTTTTGTAGAATGGAGAGGCCTCAGTTCTGCTTCTATTCCAGGCATCAGCAACTGTGGCGGCTGTGCAGAGGTCGACATTGAGTGTTTTTAGGTTCCATCTAGGGAACAGGGGGATACTGCTATTTTTAGGTATAGGTGTGGTAAAATAGAAGCTAATATACATGTGATCTGAGAGGGTTTCCGTTTCTTCGACACACCACTTTGAAATATGGGAAGCAGCATGTCTATTTGCGAAGGTGACGTCAACGATTGAGGTGCCTTGCGAGCGAACGCAGGTTGGGTTATTGCCTTGGTTTATTACAAAAAGGTTATTTGAATTGAACCAGTCATTGAGTGATTTTCCTCTCGGACAGTTCTTTTGACAGCCCCAAGCGGTACATGCGGCGTTAAAATCGCCGCCAATAATGATCGGATGATCTTTCCATTTTACGATCAGGGGGGAAATATATCGGAGTTGTTTCTCGAATAGATGGCGGTTTTCACTGGGAGGACAGTATATAGAGATGATGAGTATTGAATTGAGAGTAATTGCGACAACGTTGTTCTTGCATGCTATTGTTCTAATAGAATGAGAGGGGAAATTTTCTGCTATGATTGCAGCTCTATTTGTAATGCTACCGATCCAACCGCGCCTGCAGGGATTGTATGGTTCAGTTACGAGGTAGATATCGATATTTTTTTCGGAGATATGACTTTCGAGTAGGGATTGGGCTGCGGAAGCATGATTTAGATTAACCTGAACAAACTGTATGGTGTGTTTATGAAACGGCTGATGGGTTGTTTTAGTATTTTTAGGTTTTTTATTTAAGGGGAATGGAGGAGACATAAGTTAATGTTTTTTCTTTGCAGGATCCTCCTACCTGGTTTGGGAGTCTGGAGGATGTTCAGAGTCTATGTGAGGTGTACGTGAAGGAGGATTGGAGGAATTCTTTTTGTAGTTAAGGTAGGAAGAGCATGTGACATTTCCCATCTTATGGTTGGATTTAAGCTTATCGCATTCGCAAAGTTTGCAGATGGGATCGGTAGATGGGCATGGAGAGCCGGAGTGTGCTTCGTGTAAGCGTGTATCGGTATATTAATCCATCCCCACTAATCAAAACTGTTTTCGGCTTCATTTCCTCGAGGAAGTCTAGTACCACTTTGCAACCGGGTATTGTAACTGCCTGCCCTACTATATCAGTGCAAAAACACCAACAGTTATTCGACATTTCGCCCAAATTAAAGGACGTACCTCCATGGATGGATAAATATTGCCGAGCTGGGCTACAGTTCCTACTCGCATAAGACAAGAGCTTGTCGCAATCACTCCTGGTGGCCAAAAAGAATATGACCCTACCTGTGGAGATCAACTCCATTGGCACTTTATACCCCTTCGAATATCCTTCGAGTTTTGTCCCTATTACACCTGGCGGTATAACCAACCAATTGGAGTCTGACGTTTCTCCTCTCATGGCAGGCTCGATTTTAACATTCTCCTTTATTTCAAATCTCGTACTCGAGATATCGAGTCCTTCAGCGAGTTTTTGAGCCCTATTCCTGGTCAGCACGGTAGCCGTTAAATGTACACATTTATACCTAGAGTTGGCTCTCGTAAACTGTAAATCGCCGGCGATGACAGTCGGATCAGATCGGCAATGTATTTCATCTAATAAGACGTAATCTGCTTGTGACTCAATCAGATTGATTCGTCGGAGGGCTGCACCGTAGGTTAAAATCATCAATTTTTTCCTACCATACCCTGATACCTCGGTACTATCCTCGTGTTGTTGGCCGACTACGTATTCCTCGCTATAATTAATGCCTCCTAATCCGCGTGTGTCCAGAATTTCGCATATTCTGTTATATGCGGACTTGACAGCAGCAACTGTAGGCTGCAGTAAAAATATCTTGCAGTCAGGACTCGCAGATCGGATGAGATTGGAGGTAAATGACATAGTTTTCCCCGACCCAGTAGGCGCTTCCAATAGATAGTACATGTTGCCTGTGTCAAGATTTCCTCCCAGTAAATCAGCAACTGCAGTCTTGAAAAAATTGTCAGGAACAGCTTCAATGGATACATCGGGCGCAAGCGTTGTTAGAGCCACATTTTCATCCTCGTTTAGCACATGTTGACTGCTCAAGATGCGTCGACTTTCTATTTTACCTAGTCCATATATCAATATTATCTCCCCTTTGTGGTTGAAGATCGGGCAGCCGCTCATACCAGCAACCCCTTTCCATTTACTCGCTTTAACAAAATTGTACGTTGCGTCTACTGTTATTGGTCGCATCTCGTAAAAAATAGCGCCTTCTCTTGTATTATATGAAACCTGAGCAGACTCCACCAACAGGTATTGGCCAACTTTTCTTGATGGGCAGACAACACAAAATATTTCACCCTTCTCTGCTCTTGCCATCTTAAATGCTCTATTTCCATAGATGACTATGGGCATCAGGCGAACAATGAAACGTCTTATCCCATGTGTGACTCATACCTGCCCTGGTTAGAGTGACTTGGTTGCCATACGTCACGTGATATGAAGATACCATCACCTCAGTGTCGCCGAAACAGCAACCGGCGTCAAGTGCTGATATCACTTCTCCAAGCCAAAAATCACCTGGTTGTATTTCACAGATTTCCTCAGCGTTGCTGACTTCGCTGGCCACTTGGTCCCGGTGGAAGGGCAATTCAGTCACTTCAACTGCTTGAACATTCCTCAAGCCTGCTAGTGAGCATAAAGTGATATCTTGTTCAATCGCTACTCTCAATCTAGCAGCTCCAGCTGACCAATCGGGGTGTATTACGACACTAGTTTTGGGAATGATACCCTCTTCTAATTTCGGCTCCTGTGTTACAAACCAATTCTGGATTTCGGCTAACTCTCCATGGTTGTCGCTGATGAAAAGCAAACATGGCGTTTTCGCCATTTCACAACCCATAAAAAGTCTTTCGACGTCCTGGCTAGGATCTCTCGTTAATGTTAGTATGTCGCCAACATATGATATTATTTGAAAACCATGGCGCCACAAAAATTGGTTCAAAGAACCACAAGCCTCTAATACGTTGGTAACTGGTGTTCTAATTAAGATGTCGCCAGATTTCTCCCGCACGGTAGTACTATCGCTTATCTCTATTCTGATCCTGCACACATTTCTACGAATGTATGAGCTATCAACAAACCCCAACATTGGAGCCTGCTTAGAGTAAGCAATGGCAGGTTCGTCCAACAAATGCTTCTCTACTTCTCTAAACCACATAATAGGTCCTCCTGCCTTTGTGATAGTTCCCGCCAATTCGTCGGGAACGCCGATTATCATCGGGCAATACTTAATCACATCAACTCCACAATATTCATACTCCCACGGATTATAATCTAATTTGTTTGAAATTAAAGTAGTCGCTATGACATTCTTGTCATTGCTTAGTAATCGCACCATCCTATTATGTTTAAAATCCGCCACTTCTATGAATGCGACTGGCCTAACCAACGTTTCTATCTCTCTGTGTCGATCATAAAAAACGCGTTTAATGCCCGTTTTGACGATTGGGAACTCAAAGGTTTTTGAACTCCCGTTCACTATAGCACTGTACCAAAAATCTCCTATTTTTCGAGCCATGGTAACCACAGACGCAACCCTAACATTTTCTTTATAATATGGGCTCCACCCATGGCACCAGTGGTAGATACATTGACCGCTCACCAATCGTTCCTTGGTCTTGATGACTTTAGCTTCTATTAATATACAACATTTTTCTTTGACCATCAAAAATAGCTGGTTATCATCAGGAAAATAATATCTCCCAGTGTCACTGTGAACATAGAAACAGTCTCCAGATTTAGACGAGCAAGCTAAATTAAGACTCTCCAATGGAGAACATATGTCTGGATAAATTTCTCGATAATCATTCCCCTCTTCTGTGTGAACAGCATAGACTGGAGTGTCTCTGCATCGTAGATAGAATTTGTTGTCATACTCTATCCTATCATAATTAGTTCCCCAATAATCCTTCCATTCTGAGATTATCGGTTCTCCAACGTACGTTGGGGTAGGCGCAGAACTAATTCGTCTTTCCAACTCTTCAACTTCCATCACCTCATCAGTGATGTTGTTTCCTGTCGCTACGGACGAGCCCTCAGCCTCACCTTCCATCTGATATTCGATGCAGTTCACTTCGTAATCAAGAGGCTCTGTTGCCACTTCTGGCGTAACGTCAACCAATTTAGAAGACGCATCAGCAGCATGTATCACGTAATAACTTCCTTTTTTCGAAATTAAAACAGAGCCGCTGTATCCAACTGGATTGGCAACCTGGTTGTTGATTAAGATCTTGCCACCAACTACTTTAACTTCGGCATCTGCGCTACAAGTGGAACCGTCCAGCACCTTACTTTGCGGCTTCCTATGCGTCGCGACGTAAACGTCCCCGTACACTCGTCGTAGGCCTGGCAATGGCCTAACCACATGAGCACAGATATAAATACATAGTTGACCTGCGTGCCACTCCCAACTAATAAATCCATCATTAACGCTGTGACTTTCGACTCCATTTGTGTGCTTATCACATTTAATAAGCTTAGACACCACTGACCAAGAGACCGGTTCTTTAGAATCCGAGCAGTTAATGTGGAGCATGTTAACGAGCAGGTTTTTGTTGTCGAAGCTTCTATCCAGCTTGGGCTTATGGTCAAACAAATCATTGCTCGACTCTACATGCTGGGTATCTTTCCTTATTTTTCTCGACAACCAGTTTATTAAAGGCAATCGTATCTCCAAACCGACAGGCAATATAGAATCAATCCGACGTATTGACATCATGATTCGGTGAACACCTTTAATAGTTTGCAGGTAAGCAATAGAACTGCAGAAGCCAAATAACCTAGCAGAAACGATCAACAGTACCACATAGACAACTCCTTCCAACCAATCTGCCAACACGAACCACTCCGGCAAATTGTAGTCAGTAAACCAACTGATGTTGCAATTGGCATACTTAACTGCGACGACCACGGGATGAGTCAAATCGACCTTATACCCAAAAACGATCCTAGTGCCAGATACTACATAAACAGCGATGAAACAAAGAATTGCGTTAACTAAATTCCCTCTCACAACATTCTGGTAAGCGATGAACAACAGAAGACCAGAGAAAACCAGTTTAAACCACGAAAAACCAAATATTCCTTGCAATTTGACGATAACCTTAGTGAGGTCTACAGAACCCAACCAAGACAGGAAATCTGAAGTCAAGGTTTTTGGATCGTTCTTCTCCAACAACCTAACCACATTGTTGTAAACCTCTTGGTTTAATGGTGCCCAGTTCTTTTTAACATTAGATATGTCAACAGACTTCTTGTCCGTCCCGCTACGCAAGTCCAAGGTTCTGGAAGCATTACCGCGGCAATAATAGTCCAACCTCTGCATGCGACCAGAGTGTAATCGAACCAAACTGCCTTGCAGTGGCATGCATCCGTCAAATCCGACCTCCACATCACAACCACCAGTGTAGTTGCTGGTTAATTCAATGACTGTCGTTCCCCTGAAGCCGGCGATTGCTGGTTTATTATCAACCAAAATTTGGCCGAGCGGACACCACTCTGCAACCATTTTTGACAAGTCAAATTTGGTCTCAATTTCGAAGCTAGCACTTAAGATCTTCCTGTCCACAATGGATTCATAACCGCTAAAGCTAACGTTAACATCATCTCCACAATGGCGAAAGTCGTTTTGTATAACTGATTCTGCATCCTTGTTTTCATACGATATGCGATAACTAACATCTGACGGATTCCAAACATGCTTAATGTTGTAGCATGCGCTATCTATCGTCAAAGGCGAACTTAAGTCCACAGTTCCACATAGGTCGTCCGTAGCAACGCTAACAGTCGAGCAGAATACGCTAGCACCTCTCTGCGCGACCATCTCCGGATAATCGAACGCTGCAGAATGGGACGACACGAGCCGCATGAATTTAACAAACTGCTCGCTAATCAATCTATGCCGTTCACCGTTACTAACACCAACTCTATACAGCGTAGCATCAATGGTCAATTCTGGGATATAGTTAACATGGCGATAAAACCTCACTTGAGTGCATAAATTTCCAATACTCATGCAGACATCATGGCGCATCATTACACCTTCCCAAAAAGCAGCACATCCACTCCCATGAAAGGCGGGCACCGTTGTGGTCTTAATATCTATGACACCAACACCACAAGATTTTTCGCAGCTACTCGGACTGTTGTAAAGCTCAGACTGGCTTCCGCCCCAACAAGCCCAATTCAACTTAGCACAAGTCATTTTAGTCTTGTAAGGCACACTTTTTTCGAAACGATAAATATATCTCCTATAGATGCCGTTAACTTCTATAGAATATGGGCCGAGTGACAAGCACTGTCCTGGTGCGAGGGTCAAATCGAATCGTGTTCTACCTGTTGTCGACCATTTTCCGCTTATAGCATTTGGAGAAACCAAATTACTGACTGTTGGAGAAACCAAATTACTTACTTTTTGATACAATTGCTATTATGGAGGTCGTACCCATCATCGAGCCCAATGACACAACTGTCATTATTGCCATTAGATAAATATCCCCATTCCCTCCAATGTTCGACTTTAGCACACCCTTTAGGAGTCGAAAAGTTGTGATAATCGGCTAGATGAATAGAATGAGCATCATGGCCATGAACTACTACTTTATTCTAGACATCTCTCAATTTAGTAATCGCACTTCGACATTCCACCAAAGTAGTGTCAGAAATGTCCACAGAATCAAGTTTAGTGTTCTGCGTTTTGGCCATATCAAGTAAGCGAGCGTACTCGCCACGGCAATCTCGTAATTCGTTTGCAGCTGAGTTTACATCTAGAACATTAGCTCTAGATATTTGCTTGAGAGAGTTCATTTTGCTGATCTCTCCACTTTGTATCTTACAATAGCTCAGCGCTTTGTAAAAGTTCTCATAGTCTTTCCCAATGCTTTTTAATTCATCCATTTTCCGACTTTCCAAATCATTAGCTCTAAATACTTCTACACCTGACAGGCTTGAAATACCTATGAGCTGTTTAATAAGCTGTTGATCTAAATCAATGTTATTCCTGTCCAATACACAAATATCCGTTTTCGGGCTCGGTTTACCACTCGGCACTTGTGCTCCGGTACAAAGCGAAAATAGCGTGCAGATAGTGATAATTCCAATCAACGTACTGGCGTCTGACATAACCCTTTGCAAGAAGCCCTTATTCTTCTTTGGTGTACGTCGTTTCCTGTTGAGTACAACAGGGGGCGCAGTCCCAGCATTCGCCAGCACTTAGCGTTGCTCTTCCACACCCTTGTCCGCCAATTTAGCTATTTCTTCTGCCTTCGCGACAACGGCCCTTATTTGCGCAGTCACCTCAGCCGATGTAGCCTGTGATCTGATAGCACCTACTTTTTGTCGCGATATTCTTTGCGACGACATGTTGAAGCGCTTAGGAATTGGCTTAAGAAAATTATACGATAATTAATCAAACAAATAAATGATATAGATTATTAATGCCACACTAATAAAACTAATCGAGTAAATCTATGATTAACTAAATATCTAAGTATATAACTATTAATACTAAACTATTAAGACTAAATAGACTAATAATAATTATAAATCAAGAATTGAAATAAAGACAAAGTAAATACAACTCTTGATAAACTTAAATTTAATAAGCTTAGCAAACGAGGCTTTAAGTTTCCTACGTTTGATTAGTTTTTCTTGTCCGAACAATTTCGGATATACTAACCGTAAAAACCCTGCGGTAAAACCTATCTAGCTCGCACTTGACAAACAAGGAAATACCAAATAAGACCGGGGGGTTGCATTTATATTTCCCGGCCTTGCCCCTAATCCTTCTATGTGCTGAGGTTGGTAATAGATAATAGGTCCTGTCCTCATACTCACCGTCGGTATCCAGAATTTCTTTGACGTCTGTCTTGATCATAGGTTTCCTTGTTGATCTTAAGGTGTTGATCCTAGTGTCGTCTTCAAATTCCTTCTTTTCCATGGTTTACCTACCTCGTCGCTTGCTCCAGTTGGCTTTCGGAGGTTATATCGTTTGGTTCGCTTGAGCGATGTGTACTGTCTAATCTGTACTTACTTGTTATTGATCATTCTACCCTGGGTGAGTTGTTGACCTGTTATTGATTGCGGGTGTTTTACAATTTTACATGATTTTTCTTTTCCACGGTCTGCTACCTCAGTCGTCCCTCCTTATTTTTCTTTGGATTTTTTGTATCATGTTTTTGCTTATTTTGGCTTCCTCCTTTGACTCTTCCTTCCATGGTTTTGTCTCTTCATCTTTTCCCATAAGCACCATGTTAAGACTCCATTGATCATGCTCTTCTATTTTAAAATTGTATATACCGGTTTTTATGATTTTCTCCATAGATCCTTTGTCGACACTTAACGTCACGTGTCAGCCGCCGTTTTCTCTGTCTTGAATCTCCTTAATCCACCACAAATCGGTGTTAAGGTACGGCTGGAAAATGCCTATATCTAACGTGACCCTTCTCACTTCATAGTGTGAGTTTCCCGTCCATGCTAAAAGTATCCATCTTTCGCTCAGGAGATGTTCATCTTGCACGGCCAATCCAGATATGTTGCCAATTCTTATTGTCTCTACAGCTACTTTGAGCCATTCATTGTCTTCCTTACTAGTTGTTACCGCCAGAGCACCGCCTTCTTTGCTTATTACAATAATTTCCTTAGGTGTGTGTACCTTTGGTCCCTCTGGGGTTATATAAACGGCCAGTGCTGCCCTCTCCTTGATGAGGCCCAGGAGGCTCCAGCAGAGTTGTTGAACCTCTTTTTCTAATAAAAATTCTTTAGGGTACCCAAACGGGGCTATCGCGCATAAGATGTTTCCTTCAATCATCCTCAACTCCTCGATCTCTTCATTTGACGTGAAGCCCTCAGCTTCCATGTTATTACCTGTGATACATACTGAAGATTCCTATCTCACCTCATTGCTTGTACATCCTACAACCTTAAATATTCTCATTTCTTTTGAGGTGTTTTACCTGCCTTATCGACAACGTCGATGGTGCAGACCTCACCATTCCATTTTTGTATGACTTTGTTTTAACTAAATCTGTCTTTACTACCGTCCTGATATGCATACGTTGATCTGTTTCCTATTATTACTATCATTCTGCTACCCTATCCCCCTTTGACTGGTTCTATCCTTATTTGTCATACACCAGTCTAATCACGTTAATTATTAATACCCTATTTCAAAAGAAAAATCCTATCTCTCACCTTTCTCTATTACTCCTATCTGTATTACCGCTACCTGAACTATTTGTACGATTTTTGCATTTTTATTACTGTCTTAACAGTCCTGACCATTCGCACCTGATTCCGTCCACCTGTAACCCGCCTTCGTCCTTTTCTCCTTAACCTATACGTTTCCCGCCAAAACTGCGTCCTTTTGTTGGGTTAGGAAGGTTAGGTTAGTGTCAGGTTGGGTACCTCGGGGGGCCAAGGGAAAGTGTACGCCGTCTTTATTTGGGGGTAGTGCGGAGTATCGCGTTGTACGGTGCTCCGGTTTGGAGTA
>NW_017131568.1:0-504 GCF_001652005.2 Ceratina calcarata | reverse complement strand
TTGTTGAACACACCAATCAACCAACGAGTCCAATTTCTCCGATATCGGCTCTCTCCTGTCATACGGCATATACACCGAAACAATAATTAATTTCGAAAGACGTGAACGTCCATTATTCTTTTCCAGCAAAACCGTAGTAATGTCCCTATCACTGAACTGCGGCAATAATACCGGTTTGATCTTACTAGTATGCACTATACACGTCCTCGGCCTCTGATCATTACAATTGTACAAAACGCTCCCCGTCATTCCCATACCCTTGATTTTATCATTCACCGTCCACGGTTCCTGAATCAGCGCTATATCCAGCCCATCTTTCACCATCAAATTTGACAACGCGCCTACCGCTGCTCTCGACCTATGTAGATTAATCTGTACGAATTTCAGATATCCAGACATTTCCGCACAGAATTTTAAACAATACAATCAATCGAACAGGAACCAGACAATCGAGGAAGACAAAAGGAAAACCGATTTTCAAAATCTCTCCCAACTGAGCAAACA